>NW_028259461.1:3966508-4010553 GCF_056163025.1 Triticum urartu | reverse complement strand
GGATGGCAAGCAGGCCTATATTTCTTGGTTTCAATAGGACTCCTTACGAGCGTTCTTTCTATCTACTATTATCTAAAAATAATCAAGTTATTAATGACTGGACGAAACCAAGAAATAACCCCTTATGTGCGAAATTATAGAAGATCCCCTTTAAGATCAAACAATTCCATCGAATTGAGTATGACTGTATGTGTGATAGCATCTACTATACCAGGAATATCAATGAACCCCATTCTTGCAATTGCTCAGGATACCCTCTTTTAGCTGCTAGGTCTATTTCTTAGTTCAAGATCCCTCTTACTAACTGGAATAAAAGAATTAGTAGATCTGTTCCGCCCAAAATGGGAATGGGCGCTAGGGTTATGAACTTATAATCATGGAATCGACTCGATCATCAGATTATAAGTTCATTCCATACCGAACCAGACCGTGCACATTCTTATTATGAGAAGGGGTCATTCGAGCCTATGGAAATAGGATACTCTGTTTACATAGAAATCCCTACGTCCTTACATTCTATTTAGGATTAGGAATAGGTGTAATCAGACCTGCTTTTGACATATCTATCCTATTCTTATTTGGGTACCATATGCACCTCTTTGGGCTTCTATTGAATCGAGAAATTGGATTGTACATCTTTCATCTTTTTGATTTTGATATCGATTTTGATACATATAAGGTGTCCTACGGATAATGCAAATCGAAGCTATTTGATGTCTGACTCAGGCCTATATGACCGATCGATCGAAATACTCCAAGACTCCACCTTTGTCATATATTCCATATATCACATTAGATAGATATCATATTCATGGAATACGATTCACTTTCAAGATGCCTTGATGGTGAAATGGTAGACACGCGAGACTCAAAATCTCGTGCTGAAGAGCGTGGAGGTTCGAGTCCTCTTCAAGGCATAATATGGAGAATGCTCATTCAATGAGCATTCCCCGTAGAAGTATTCCGGAAATCTGGGCCTGGCGCTCTCCTCTATCTTCTGAGGTCCTAACCATCTCCCTGAGAAAAGTAGACAGTAAAAGCCAAATAGACTAAATATATATAGCCTGAACGATCCTAAAAATCCCTCGAAGGAGATAATAAAGAACCCAAAGCAGATGGTATCCTACTGCAAGGGTGGTCTTAAGAATCCAAAAGAGGTTGCTCAGAAGAGATAGATGTATCCCAACCTCTATTGCTCTCGCGTAAAGACTTTTTTTTTACGCGACAGGAAAAAGTGACTACGAATTCCCCTTTTTGTTTGCGAATCCCTGTTTGTATCCTTTGAGCGCACGCCCATTAAGTAGCGATCAAATCAAGGAAATCGATCAAACGATCCCCGTGCCAGCCCAAATCATGATCTTCACCAACTTGGATTTGGTTCTCTCGCGAAAATCGCGAGTTGCAGAGATGAGAACCATGAAAAGCAAGATCCCGAATAAGAAAACAGAAACCGAGGAAGAGGAAACCACAAGAGTGAAGACTAGTAGAGTCTCGTCTTTTGTCATTCTTTGCTCCTTTTTCACTCAATGATTCCTTCGAATTTGCCGACCAAAAATTCTATATGTCTATTCTATCTATGATATTTCTATATATATAGAATATGATATCTAATATGACATCCGATTTGTCAAAGGGATTGGATTGGTGACTTACCCATTCAGTGACTTTGGCACTGGACGTTCCAAAAACGGGTACTATCGGATCGGGTGAATTAGAGAATAGACAGAGGTCCGTTGGCATTTCAGCCTTTCTTCTCCTTTCAGGGCCTATCCGAAAGAGAATCCAGTACCTCTTGGTCCTGAATATCAGAATAGGACGAACGAACCGGCCTCCGCGGATATCTTTGCTTCGGAACAAAACCCTGCAATCAAATAGATTGTCCCAAGGGCGCCATATTCTAGGAGCCCAAGTTATGCTATTGAAAATTCGTTCCTCTAGCAGTTCCGGTTTGAGCATTCCGTTCCCTTTTTCAAACTCCACTTCTTTTCATATAGCAATCCCTGATCAAAGAGAGAACAATATCCATTTCAAAACATTTCTAACAGATTCCTTAGTTCGGACCGACGAAGTAATGTCACTCGACTATTATCAACCTGACTGCAATCTTTTTCTGTCGGTAAGGATTGCACCAGAGCACCTTCTACTTCTAATAGGCCATGAACTATAGATAGAGAAGAATCATTCTGAGCGAGTACATAAGAAGCGATCCACTTTTTTTCATCGGTTCCAGGGGAAGACCAAAGATCTTGCGCGGCAGGTCCGCCAGAAAAACTCAAAAGAGAAAGAAGTCTCGTTAATCTCTTCATGCTCGTTCCAAGTTCGAAGTACCTTTTGGCCAAAGAAAAACCCGCTTCCTGACACGATTGCCTCTTTATCTTTATATAGATAGATTCTATGGGGTTATTACTTAGTAAGTCTATTTTGTACAAGAGCCCCTCCTATCTGATAGAAAAGGGTCCCATGATCCCGAGCCGATCTTACCTTGGCTCGCAAACCCCAAGTTTGTCTATGAAGAGCTAATCTAATTGTATTTTTTTCTAGAATGGATTTCTTATGTGGAATACTAATGGATAGGGCTTCGTTGCTAAGTGCTACAAGATCTAGTGCACTGGAACTCGTGGTTATGGACCCGAATCCTTTAGTATGGAACATTGTCTTTTCCAAGTAAAAACCCCTAGTATATGAAAGAATGAAAAGGTGCTTTCGTTCTTGTGGAATAAGAAGCCCTCGTACCTTAATGAAAGGAAAATCGTAATTTTTCGTTAGGTATTTGACCAAATAGGATCGTCCAGTTCCTACAGAACCTATCACTAAAATACCCGATAGGGCTAAGCGGAACGAAAAGGGTTTTCCATGAGATGGTAAATGAAAACGATTAGTCCCACACGAGGTTTGGGAATAAGTGATTGTCTGATAATGAGCAAGGAATATACGTCTTTCTGCTAAAGAGGATCTATTAAACTCATAATTCATTAGATCCTTGTTATCAATGCCAACTAGGTATCATAAGTAAATGGATCCCGGTTGTTCAATCCTTTGATAACCAAGGTCATTCTTTGCTAAAGAGAAATGATCACTATGAGTCAGACTCAATAGAATTGGATCCATTCCAAATAGCGAGAATTAGGATTCTTGATCCCTCTCAATCTCTCTTTCAATTCGAGGATCCAGAGAGGTGTTTTCATAGTCATCTCCGAATATTTGCCATCTCGGAATATTTTCGATTTCATTTTTCTATGATATGTCTTTCTATATGAAAATTGGTTATTTACGATGTACGATGATCCCTGTTAAGCATCCATGGCTGAATGGTTAAAGCGCCCAACTCATAATTGGTAAATTTGCGGGTTCAATTCCTGCTGGATGCACACGAACGGGAACATTCCATAAGTCTATTGGAACTGGCTCTCTATCCATGGAATCTCATCCATCATCCATACATAACGAATTGGTATGGTATATTCATACCATAACATAAGAACAATAAGAACTCGAATTCTTATCGATACTGGAACTCAGAGCATAGGAGGGAAAGTCGATTTATGGATGGAATCAAATACGCAGTATTTACAGAAAAAAGTCTTCGTTTATTGGGAAAGAATCAATATACTTTTAATGTCGAATCGGGATTCACTAAGACAGAAATAAAGCATTGGGTCGAACTCTTCTTGGTGTTAAGGTGGTAGCTGTGAATAGCCATCGACTACCTGGAAAAGGTAGAAGAATAGGACCTATTCTGGGCCATACAATGCATTACAGACGTATGATCATTACCCTTCAACCGGGTTATTCTATTCCACTTCTAGATAGAGAAAAAAACTAAAGGAGAATACTTAATAATACGGCGAAACATTTATACAAAACACCTATCCCGAGCACACGCAAGGGAACCGTAGACAGGCAAGTGAAATCCAATCCACGAAATAATTTGATCCATGGACGGCACCGTTGTGGTAAAGGTCGTAATTCCAGAGGAATCATTACCGCAAGGCATAGAGGGGGAGGTCATAAGCGCCTATACCGTAAAATAGATTTTCGACGGAATCAAAAAGACATATCTGGTAGAATCGTAACCATAGAATACGACCCTAATCGAAATGCATACATTTGTCTCATACACTATGGGGATGGTGAGAAGAGATATATTTTACATCCCAGAGGGGCTATAATTGGAGATACTATTGTTTCTGGTACAAAAGTTCCTATATCAATGGGAAATGCCCTACCTTTGAGTGCGGTTTGAACTATTGATTTACGTAATTGGAAGTAACCAATTAGGTTTACGACGAAACCTAGAAATCGATCACTGATCCAATTTGACTACCTCTACGGGATAGACCTCAACAGAAAACTGTTGAGTAACGGCAGCAAGTGATTGAGTTCAGTAGTTCCTCATAGAAAATTATTGGCTCTAGAGATATGGTAATATGGAGAAGACAAAATTGTTTGAAGCACGCACAGAACCGGAAGCGCCCCTTGTTTCAAAGAGAGGAGGACGGGTTATTCACATTTAATTTGATGGTCAGAGGCAAATTGAAAGCTAAGCAGTGGTAATTAAGACCCCCGGGGGAAAATAGGGATGTCTCCTACGTTACCCATAATATGTGGAAGTATCGACGTAATTTCATAGAGTCATTCGATCTGAATGCTACATGAAGAACATAAGCCAGATGACGGAACGCAGAGACCTAGGATGTAGAAGATCATAACATGAGCGATTCGGCAGATTTGGATTCCTTTCCTATATATCCACTCATGTGGTACTTCATCATATGATTCATATAAGATCCATCTGTCTAGAGATCGTCATATACATCTAGAAAGCCGTATGCTTTGGAAGAAGCTTGTACAGTTTGGGAAGGGGTTTTTTGAGAGAAAAGAAGAATCTACTTCAACCGATATGCCCTTAGGCACGGCCATGCATAACATAGAAATCACACGTGGAAGGGGTGGGCAATTAGCTAGAGCAGCAGGTGCTGTAGCGAAACTCATTGCAAAAGAGGGTAAATCGGCCACTTTAAGATTACCATCTGGGGAGGTCCGTTTAGTATCCCAAAACTGCTTAGCAACAGTCGGACAAGTGGGTAATGTTGGGGTGAACCAAAAAAGTTTGGGTAGAGCCGGATCTAAGTGTTGGCTAGGTAAACGCCCCGTAGTAAGAGGGGTAGTTATGAACCCTGTGGACCACCCCCATGGGGGCGGTGAAGGGAAAGCTCCCATTGGTAGAAAAAAACCCACAACCCCTTGGGGTTATCCTGCGCTTGGAAGAAGAACTAGGAAAAGGAAAAAATATAGCGATAGTTTTATTCTTCGTCGCCGTAAGTAAATACGTAACTAGGAATATGGAAAATTGCATTTTTGGAATTTGCAATAATGCGATGGGCGAACGACGGGAATTGAACCCGCGCATGGTGGATTCACAATCCACTGCCTTGATCCACTTGGCTACATCCGCCCCTTATCCAGCTAAAGGATTTTTTTCTTTTTTCCATTGATCATTATTCTATTTATTCTGACCTCCGTACTTCGATCGAGATATTGGACATAGAATGCCACTCTTTAAAAAGGAAAAAAGGAGTAATCAGCTGTGACACGAAAAAAAACGAATCCTTTTGTAGCTCATCATTTATTGGCAAAGATAGAAAAGGTCAATATGAAGGAGGAGAAAGAAACAATAGTAACGTGGTCCCGGGCATCTAGCATTCTACCCACAATGGTTGGCCATACAATCGCGATTCATAATGGAAAGGAACATATACCTATTTACATAACAAATCCTATGGTAGGTCGCAAATTGGGGGAATTCGTGCCTACTCGGCATTTCACGAGTTATGAAAATGCAAGAAAGGATACTAAATCTCGTCGTTAACTGAATTCTGAATAGAAAGATTAAGAAGAAAAAAAGATTCAAAATAAAGACAGAAATACCCAATATCTTGCTAGAACAAGATATTGGGTATTTCTGTCTTCAAAAATTCTTATATGTTAGCAGAAAAACCTTATCCATTAATAGATGGAACTTCAACAGCAGCTAAGTCTAGAGGGAAGTTGTGAGCATTACGTTCGTGCATTACTTCCATACCAAGGTTAGCACGGTTGATGATATCAGCCCAAGTATTAATAACGCGACCTTGACTATCAACTACAGATTGGTTGAAATTGAAACCATTTAGGTTGAAAGCCATAGTACTAATACCTAAAGCAGTGAACCAGATTCCTACTACAGGCCAAGCAGCCAAGAAGAAGTGTAAAGAACGAGAGTTGTTGAAACTAGCATATTGGAAGATTAATCGGCCAAAATAACCATGAGCAGCCACAATATTATAAGTTTCTTCCTCTTGACCAAATTTGTAACCCTCATTAGCGGATTCATTTTCAGTAGTTTCCCTGATCAAACTAGAGGTTACCAAGGAACCATGCATAGCACTGAATAGGGAACCGCCGAATACACCAGCTACACCTAACATGTGGAATGGATGCATAAGGATGTTGTGCTCTGCCTGGAATACAATCATAAAGTTGAAAGTACCAGAGATTCCTAAAGGCATACCATCAGAAAAGCTTCCTTGACCAATAGGGTAAATCAAGAAAACAGCAGTAGCAGCTGCAACAGGAGCTGAATATGCAACAGCAATCCAAGGACGCATACCCAGACGGAAACTAAGTTCCCACTCACGACCCATATAACAAGCTACACCAAGTAAGAAGTGTAGAACAATTAGCTCATAAGGACCACCATTGTATAACCACTCATCAACAGATGCAGCTTCCCAAATTGGGTAAAAGTGCAATCCGATCGCCGCAGAAGTAGGGATAATAGCACCAGAGATAATATTGTTTCCATAAAGTAAAGAACCAGAAACAGGCTCACGAATACCATCAATATCTACTGGAGGGGCAGCGATGAAGGCGATAATAAATACAGAAGTTGCGGTCAATAAGGTAGGGATCATCAAAACACCGAACCATCCGATGTAAAGACGATTTTCAGTGCTAGTTATCCAGTTGCAGAAGCGACCCCACAGGCTTGTACTTTCGCGTCTCTCTAAAATTGCAGTCATGGTAAGATCTTGGTTTATTCAAATTGCAAGGACTCCCAAGCACACGTATTAACTAGAATATAGATAATAGAAGGCTTGTTATTTAACAGTATAACATAGACTATATACCAATGTCAACCAAGTCAGCCCAAAGATTAGCTATCCATATAACTAAATTAACCAAACCAATAATTTTGTATTTGTAAATGAAGTGAGTCAAAGTGAAAAACTTTGATGGGTCTTTTCTATATGGGTTGCCCGGGACTCGAACCCGGAACTAGTCGGATGGAGTAGATAATTCTTCCTTGTTACAATAGAGAAAAATCCCTCCCCAAATCGTGCTTGCATTTTTCATTGCACACGACTTTCCCTATGTAGAAATAGCCAATTTCTATTCCAAAGAGGAAGTTCTACTAATTTTTTTAATTAGTAAGTTGATTCACCTACTCTTTATTATAATAAAAAGAACATTTCAGAATGAAAAATAGAAAAGTTTTTTCTTGATCATTTATCAACCCTTTCCTGTTTCTTAATTTCGTCTAATGATTAATTAAGAGGGTTGACCAGGTCATTGATACGTATAATATCCAAATACCAAATACGCTCAGTGTGTGATCCACAGAAAGAAAAAAGAGTTGTTTTGGTGAACATCAAAGAAAAAACTTGCTCTTCTTCCATAAAAAATTCTTCTAAAAATGCCGAACCCAATCGTTGCATAAAAGTTCGTACCGTGCTTTTATGTTTACGAGCTAAAGTTCTAGCACATGAAAGTCGAAGTATATACTTTAGTCGATACAAAGTCCGTTTTTTCGAAGATCCACTATGATAATGAAAAAGATTTCTACATATCCGACCAAATCGATCAAGAATATCCCAATCTGATAAATCTGTCCAAATGGGTTTACTAATAGGATGCCCCGATCCAGTACAAAATTGAGCTTTTGATAAGTATCCTATGAGGAGAGTAGCGGGGACTATGGTATCGAATTTTTTCATTCGAGTATCTATTAGAAATGAATTCTCCAGCATTTGATTCCTTACTAACAAAGAACTTTTTTGTACACTTGAAAGGTACCCCATAAAATCGAAGCAAGAGTTTGCTAATTGGTTTATATGGATTCTTCGCGGCTGAGTCCAAAAACAGAAATAATATTGCCAGAAATTGATAAGGTAGCATTTCCATTTCTTCTTCAAAAAAAAAGTGCCTTTTGATGCAAGAATTGCCTTTCCTTGATATCGAACATAATGCATAAGAGGATCCATAAAGAACCATAGGGTTTTCCGAGAAAAACCAGGGTACATTATCCCAAAATGTTCCATCTTCCTAGAAAAGTGGATTCGTTCCAGAAAAGTTCCAGAAGATGCTAATGGTAAGCAAGAAGATTGTTTACGAAGAAACAACAAAAAAAATTCATATTCTGATACATAAGAGTTATATAGGAATTGAAATAGTCTTTTATTTTCTTTTTGAAAAAAAAAAATGGATTTCATTGAAGTAATAAAACTATTCCAATTCGAATAATAGTTGAGAAAGAATCGCAATAAATGCAAAGATGGAACATCTTGGATACGGTATTGAAGGAGTTGAACCAGGATTTCCAAATGGATAGGATAGGGTATTTCTATATGTGATAGATAATCCAAATGCAAAAATTTGTCTTCTAAAAAGGGAAATATTGAATGAATAGAGCGTAAATTCTGAAACTTTGGTATTTCTTTTTCTTTCAGACAAAAAAATTCCCGTAGCGAGAATGGGATTTCCACAACGATCGCAAACCCTTCAGATAGAATCTGAGAATAAAACTCAGAATAAAAATAATTTTTGTAATCCAATAATCGATCTTGGTTAGGATGATTAACCGAGTTATCCAAAAAATTCTGCTGATACATTCGAATAATTAAACGTTTCACAAGTAGTGAACTAAATTTCTTGTTATTACAACTAACAACTATTTCCACAGGTTCAGAACCATTTAATCCATAATGGTGGGCAAATGCATAAATATATTCCTGAAAGAGAAGTGGGTAGACAAAGTATTGTTGACGAGATTTATGTTTTTCTGAATACCCTTCGAATTTTTCCATTTGTATTTCTACTTGAATCAGAGAGAAGAAGCATTTCTCGGTTTATCGAATGATGATACATAGTGCAATATGGTCAGAACAGGGTGTTGCATTTTTAATACAAACCCTGGAAAGAAAGGGAGTCTAATCCACAGATCTTTTTCTGCTCCTTTTCTACCCAATTAGTTTATGTTTGTTCTAATTAAAAAAAAAGAACAGAACAAGTTTTTTATTTTTGCAGGCCAATCGCTCTTTTGACTTTGGAATACAGCCTCTTTATCAATATACTGCTTCTTTTACACATTCAATCCATAACATCCCTTATTCAATCCATAATCAAGAATAATTAGGATTTCTAAAAAAAAAAAGAAAAAATAAAGGGTCCACTCATAGGAAAACCCAACCTTTCCCCGCATCCGGCACTAATCTATTTTTAACGTCTAATTAGAGCGGGGAATCATTCCAATTAGGAAGTTCAGCTCGTTGCTTTTTATTTTACCAGAATTGGAGCCAGGCTCTATCCATTTATTCATTAGACCCAGAAAATCGTAATTTTGGATTCCATTCAAAAAAGATTGATTTTATTACGACATGCTATTTTTTCCATTCATTACCTTTGAGGATCAGTCGTGGTCTTCTAGACTCTACCAAGAGTCTGGACGAATTTGTTGTTTCATCCAAATGTGTAAAAGATCATAGTCGCACTTAAAAGCCGAGTACTCTACCATTGAGTTAGCAACCCAGATAAAAAAAGGATCTTAGATACGATCGAAATCCAAAAATCAATGGAATTACACCGCGCGCTTCTGTCAAAACATTGAACTAGCAAGACATCAAAAGATTTTTTTTATCGACCATGAAAAACACTCAAATGCCAAAACGAACAGGTCCGGTGAAATTCCACTAAAGTAAAGTTAAAAAAAGAGCGACCCTAATCACGATGGCCAAATTCTCCTTATTTTTAGCGATTTTTATTAACAAAAAATATATATTATAAAAAATATATATTATATTGTATGAGAATACATGCAAGAGGAACACCCTTATCATTTGAGCGAAGTGTAGGCGGAAAAATTGAATATGGAGTGAGGATAAAGAGACCCATCTATCTACAAATTCTATTTGTTCAATAGACCTTTGTCAATGGAAATACAATGGTAAGAAAACAAATTAGATAGAAAAAGTAAATAAAATAGGGGCTTATGTTGGATTGGCACGATATAATATAAATCCAAATAGGATTAAAAAAGAGGTAAATTGTGTCTAAATAATTAGACAACTAGGAATACTAATAATCTTCTCCTATCCTATTTTTTGATTCATTTAGTTCTTCAATTAACTCAAAGTTCTTTCTTTTTCTTTAAAGAATTCTGCCTTCCTTAAAATATCATAAACAGTTCTTGTTGGTTGAGCACCCTTTTCAAGGAAATAGAGAATAGCTGGAACATTTAAACAAGTTTGATTCTTTATCGGATCATAAAAACCTACTTTTTGAAGATCTCTTCCTTCTCTTCGAGATCGAACATCAATTGCAACGATTCGATAGACAGCTTATTGGGATAGATGTAGATAAACAACGCCCCCCCCTAGAAACGTATATGAGGTTTTCTCCTCATACGGCTCGAGAAAATGATTCGAATTTCTGTCGATAATAATAGAAATTAGACTATGACGTGCATTAATTTCCTTACAGAAAAAACAAATTTCATTTATACTCATGACTCAAGTGGGCTAATTTTGCCTGACAAACTTCGAAGGCAAAATCCTTCCAAAATTTTTGAGTCGTCTTTAAACTCTTTTCTTTGTCTCATTTCGAACGAATTGACTTTTATTCCTTATTCTAATCCAACTCTGTTGTTGAGACAATTGAAAATTGTGTTTACTTGTTCTGGAATCCTTTATCTTTGATTTGTGAAATCCTTGGGTTTAGACATTACTTCGGGAATTCCTATTTTTTTCTTTCAAAAGAGTAGCAACATACCCTTTTTTCTTATTTCCTTCGATAAAGCATTTATCTCTTCTATAGAAATCTAATAAGAGGGATTGATTCTGATATACTTTTATTGGACTTTCTTCTTATTTTAACCTTTCGATTTATTTCTATATTAAGGATAGACTGACAAAGTTGGCCTAATTTATTAGTTTTCACTAACCCTAGATTCTTTCCCTTGATAAAAAAAATTCTGTCCTCTCGAGCTCCATCGTGTACTATGTTACTTAAACCCAGCGCAAATTTGGTTCGGAACGAATAGAACAGGCTATGTCGAGCCAAGAGCATTTTCATTACTATGGAAAATGATGGATAGCAAAATCCACAATCGATCATGTCCTTCAAGTCGCACGTTGCTTTCTACCACATCGTTTTAAACGAAGTTTTACCATAACAAACATTCCTCTTTTCATTGCAAAGTGGTATAGAGAATTGATCCAATATGGATGGAATCATGAATAGTCATTGGTTTAGTTTTTTTATACTAATTAAAACTTGCTATCTATGGAGCAATATGGATAAAAGAAAGTAAGTATTTATCCGGGAAGCCTCCGCCAAGATCCAATTTATTTAAACCCATATTAAAATTCTATCATATGAATGAAACATAGTTTGAAAAAGACGACTAAACAAGTTTGCTTAAAACTTATTTATTCTTAAATTTCCACCCTCAACGGATGGCTCGAGATGATCAATCTTGAAGTGAGAAAAGAAGGATTGACTCTTCCTCAATAAATAAACTATCAACCTCCAAAAAAGTTTAATTAATTTAATTACTAGAATTAGAATTCTAGTAGTAATATATTTTTTCAGTACCAAAAACAATTAACTATAATAACTAAATAAACTATTCCAATGAAAAGATTGAAAGTTTTTGGTAGTTATAGAATTCTCGTACTTCTTCAACTCGAATACCAAAAGGAAGAAAAAAATATGACTAAGTGATTTTATAGTAGAGGCATATCCTGAATGTGCTTGATAGATCCCATTTTTTCATGAAAATAAAGATAGTCAATTTGACTGGACTTAAGACTTTATTATGTTTTCTGAGAAAGAATAAGATATCATTATTCTCTTTAATAAACTTTTGTCTCGTACGGAATACTATATGATTTCACCGTTTGTTTCATCAGAAACAATCTGGGACGGAAGGATTCGAACCTCCGAGTAACGGGACCAAAACCCGCTGCCTTACCACTTGGCCACGCCCCATTTCGGGTTTTATGCGACACTAATAAACACTAGTATGTTTATTTGTTATTCGTCAATACCATTTCAATTACATAAAAAAGGAGGGATATTCTCTTGCTAGTATTCTACACATGCGGATAATATAGAATCAAAAAAATGCATTGATCATTACATGGAATTCTATTAAGATATTATATGAAAGTCGAATTTATTCCACTCTCATTTGAGAGTGCGAATACAAGGAGGTATTTTGTGTTTGGGAAAGTCCGAAGAAAAAAGATTTTGAATCTGCCTTTTCCTTCTTTCCCTTAAAAAAATAACTCAAGAAAAATCCAATTATTTACTCTACAAGAATGAAATGCTTGTTATGCCTAATATACTTAGTTTAACCTGTATCTGTTTTAATTCTGTTCTTTATCCTACTAGTTTTTTCTTTGCCAAATTACCCGAAGCTTATGCTATTTTCAATCCAATCGTGGATATTATGCCTGTTATACCTCTATTCTTTTTTCTATTAGCCTTTGTTTGGCAAGCTGCTGTAAGTTTTCGATGAAATCTTTAGTACTCTGTATGCCAAATTGAATGATGTGTTCATTCCAAAAAAATTTTAAAATGGGTAAAAGCCGAGAAGTTTTATATTTTTATATTATGAACCTTCGATTCTAAAATTTAAATTCTTCTACATTGAATGGGTAGCTACAGCAATAAATTTGGATCAGCCTTTCTACTCCCCTGCACCTAGGTTGAGCAGGTACCTAAAGGTACCTACACAATACCTAACCACCTAACCCTATTTTTGCTATTGATAAGAGTGCTTATTATAAAAGAATTCTTGCAATTTTTTTCAAGAATTCTTTTTTGCATTTTTAGGTATAAAAAAAAACCATCCTAGTGGATCCGTGTGGTAAGGAAAAACTGGTAATCTATTCCTTAAAAAAAAATCTTGGAGATTATGTAATGCTTACTCTCAAACTTTTTGTTTATACAGTAGTGATATTCTTTGTTTCACTCTTTATCTTTGGATTCTTATCTAATGACCCAGGACGGAATCCTGGACGCGAGGAGTAAAAATTCAGTTTTTTTTTTTCTTATTGGATTTGTTTCGTACATTTATCTATGAGAAAATCCGGGGGTCAGAATTCTTTCCAATTCGAAAGTCCCAAATGATCCAAGGGAGCGGAAAGAGAGGGATTCGAACCCTCGGTACAAAAAAATTGTACAACGGATTAGCAATCCGCCGCTTTAGTCCACTCAGCCATCTCTCCACGTTCCAAAGCGAAAGGTTTCCGTGATATGATATAGGCAAGAAATAAGAAATAACGGTTGCAAAAAACCCCTTTTTTTTCTTTCAAAAGTCTATAAAAATTATATTGCCAATTCCATTTTAATTATATTCTTTTTTCTTAATGTTAATAAAAAAAGAAGAAAATTCTTGTTTTTTCTTTCTAAAAATCGATATTGGCCGAGAGACAATCAAATAGATTTTCTCTTTAGCGGGCATTTCCATATAGGACTTGTTATAATTATAATAAAACAAGCAGGTTATATAAAAAAAACGCTTTTTTTGTCGATTATTTATCAAGAAAGCAAAAAGGGTTCTTATCAAATCCACCATAAAATTGGAAAGAAGCATAAAGTAAGTAGACCTGACTCCTTTAATGATGCCTCTATCCGCTATTCTGATATATAAATTCGATGTAGATGAAATTGTATAAGCGAATTTTTTTTATTTCCTTAGACTTAGACCGCGCAAGACAAGAATTTTTCGCTATTTACGATTTCATATTCTTGTTACTAGATGTTCTATAGGAATAAGAAGAAATCGCAACTCCTTTGCGCTACACATAAAATTGGATTTCGAAGGTCCATTTTTTTTTTTCAGAATCCTCTATTATTTTAGTTCTTCCACCCATGCAATAGAGAGGGAATGGGAAAAGAAGGGTTACTTTTATTTGCATTTTTCCCTTAAAAGATAGACTTTGAAATAGGAGTCTTGGAATAATGCTGAATTCAAAGGTTTATTTCTTTCTATAGTATAAGAAAAACAATTTATTTCTATTTCTATAGTATAAGAAAAACAAATAAATAGTATAAGAAAAACAAATCGAATCAAATTCATGGATTTACCACGACCTCGGTTGTGACTGTGACTCCATAGATAAAAATGGGAAATTTCTCTCTTCGAGACCATTGAAAAAGGGCATATGAACGAGAAAGAAATCGTCCACAGATAATAAAACTATCATATGCCTTGGAAAGTGATATGAGGTGCTCGGAAATGGTTGAAGTAATTGAATAGGAGGATCACTATGACTATAGCCCTTGGTAGAATTCCTAAAGAAGAAAATGATCTATTTGATACTATGGATGACTGGTTACGAAGGGACCGTTTCGTTTTTGTAGGATGGTCTGGCCTATTGCTCTTTCCTTGTGCTTATTTCGCTTTAGGGGGTTGGTTTACAGGGACAACTTTTGTAACTTCTTGGTATACCCATGGATTGGCTAGTTCCTATTTGGAAGGTTGTAATTTCTTAACCGCAGCAGTTTCTACCCCTGCCAATAGTTTAGCACACTCTTTGTTGCTACTATGGGGGCCCGAAGCACAAGGAGATTTTACTCGTTGGTGTCAATTAGGCGGTCTATGGACTTTTGTAGCTCTCCACGGGGCTTTTGCACTAATAGGTTTCATGTTACGCCAATTTGAACTTGCTCGGTCTGTTCAATTGCGGCCTTATAATGCAATCTCATTCTCTGGTCCAATTGCTGCTGTTTTTGTTTCTGTATTCCTTATTATCCACTGGGGCAATCTGGTTGGTTCTTTGCGCCGAGTTTTGGCGTAGCAGCGATATTTCGATTCATCCTTTTCTTCCAAGGATTTCATAATTGGACGTTGAACCCATTTCATATGATGGGAGTTGCCGGAGTATTAGGTGCGGCTCTGCTATGCGCTATTCATGGAGCGACCGTAGAAAACACTCTATTTGAGGACGGTGATGGTGCAAATACCTTCCGTGCTTTTAACCCAACTCAAGCTGAAGAAACTTATTCAATGGTCACTGCTAACCGCTTTTGGTCCCAAATCTTTGGTGTTGACTTTTTCCAATAAACGTTGGTTACATTTCTTTATGCTATTTGTACCGTCACCGGTTTATGGATGAGTGCTATTGGCGTAGTTGGCTTGGCTCTGAACTTACGTGCCTATGACTTTGTTTCCAGGAAATCCGTGCAGCGGAAGATCCTGAATTTGAGACTTTCTACACCAAAAATATTCTTTTAAACGAGGGTATTCGTGCGTGGATGGCAGCTCAGGATCAGCCTCATGAAAATCTTATATTCCCTGAGGAGGTTCTACCACGTGGAAACGCTCTTTAATGGAACTTTCGTTATAGCTGGTCGTGACCAAGAAACCACCCGGCTTTGCTTGGTGGGCTGGGAATGCCAGACTTATCAATTTGTCCGGTAAACTGCATGGAGCTCATGTAGCTCATGCCGGATTAATCGTATTCTGGGCCGGAGCAATGAACCTATTGAAGTGGCCCATTTCGTACCAGAAAAGCCCATGTATGAACAAGGGTTGATTTTACTTCCACACTTAGCTACTCTAGGTTGGGGAGTAGGGCCAGGGGGGGAAGTTCTAGATACTTTTCCGTACTTTGTATCTGGCGTACTTCACCTAATTTCCTCCGCAGTCTTAGGCTTCGGTGGCATTTATCACGCGCTTCTGGGACCCGAGACTCTTGAGGAATCTTTTCCATTCTTTGGTTATGTCTGGAAAGATAGAAATAAAATGACTACAATTTTGGGTATTCACTTAATTTTGTTAGGTCTAGGGCTTTTCTTCTAGTAGCTCAAGGCTCTTTATTTTGGCGGTGTATATGATACTGGGCCCCTTGGGGGGGGAGATGTAAGAAAAATTACCACTTTGACCCTTAGTCCCAGTGTTATATTTGGTTATTTACTAAAAATCTCCTTTTGGTGGAGAAGGGTGGATTGTTAGTGTAGATGATTTAGAAGATATAATTGGTGGGCATGTATGGTTGGGTTTTATTTGTGTATTTGGCGGAATTTGGCATATTTTAACCAAACCCTTCGCATGGGCTCGCCCGTGCATTTGTATGGTCTGGAGAAGCTTACTTGTCTTATAGTTTAGCTGCTTTATCTGTCTTTGGTTTTATCGCTTGTTGTTTTGTATGGTTCAATAATACAGCTTATCCGAGTGAGTTTTTATGGACCCACCGGGCCAGAAGCTTCTCAAGCTCAAGCATTTACTTTTCTAGTTAGAGACCAGCGTCTTGGAGCTAATGTGGGATCCGCTCAAGGACCCACAGGTTTAGTGTAAATATCTAATGCGTTCCCAACTGGGGAGGTTATCTTTGGAGGGAAACTATGCGTTTTTGGGACCTTCGTGCTCCATGGTTAGAACCTTAAGGGGCCCCAACGGTTTGGACTTGAGTAGGTTGAAAAAAGACATACAACCTTGGCAAGAACGACGCTCAGCAGAATATATGACCCACGCTCCTTTAGGGCTCTTTAAATTCCGTGGGTGGCGTAGCTACCGAGATCAATGCCAGTTAATTATGTCTCTCCTAGAAGTTGGTTATCAACTTCTCATTTTGTTCTAGGATTCTTCTTTTTTGTGGGCCATTTATGGCATGCAGGAAGAGCCCGAGCTGCTGCAGCAGGTTTGAAAAGGGAATCGATCGTGATTTGGAGAACCTGTTCTTTACATGAACCCTCTTAACTAAGATTTTCTATTTATACCTGTTCTACTTTTTTTCTGTTCTGGCTCGGTTATTCCATCTAGCCGAGCCATTCATTCCTTTTTATGAAAGAAAGATAAGGGACAGAAAAAAAAATAAATAAAAATGAAAGAACAAACGTATTCAATAAGCAAAAGGAGAGAGAGGGATTCGAACCCTCGATAGTTTCCTAGAACTATACCGGTTTTCAAGACCGGAGCTATCAACCACTCAGCCATCTCTCCACAGCCTAATCCTTATTTTACTCCTACAATAGAACATAGCCATATAAAAAATAAAAAGATTTATTAGCCTCTAGAAAGATATCAGATACAAGTTCCTTTTCGATATATCTCTGTATACTGTATACACGGATACAGGATCCGCTATACCCGCTTGTGAAATAAAGAGTAAATAATCTCTTCTCACCCCCATATCCAAATAAAAAAGCGGTTTAAGTAATAAATTTGAATTAAAGAGAAGAATCAATGGATTCATGATTAAACCCCTCCTACTTCTTGTATTTTTTTACAATTTTGGTTTAAAGTGAGGGATCAAATATGTAGTCAACTTTATTTGATGGTAGCTTGGAGGATTAGAAATATGACTATTGCTTTCCAATTAGCTGTTTTTGCATTATTGCGACTTCCTCAGTCTTAGTAATTAGTGTACCCCTTGTATTTGCTTCTCCTGATGGTTGGTCAAATAATAAAAATGTTGTATTTTTCCGTACATCATATGGATTGGACTAGTCTTTCTCGTAGCTATTCTGAATTCTCTCATTTCTTAAATGAAATTTGGTTAATATTTATTAACCCCCATAAAAAAGAAATAATAAAGGCCATTTCTTCTAAAAAATTAGAATAGTGAGACGTATTAAAACGCAATTGCGTTCCGAATTGCTAGCTCTTCTCTTTCAGTATTATGAAATTCCATTCCCATTAGAATATTCATTGACAGATAATAAAAAAAGGAAAACTCTAATATAATAGATAAATGAAATGAAACGGTCGACCCAGACATAGAAGGTCGACCCAGGCGGATATACGCTATAAAAATATATACCGTAGCGAGCGTAGTTCAATGGGTAAAATATCTCCTTGCCAAGGAGAAGATACGGGTTCGATTCCCGCCGCTCGCCCGCTTAATTTATCAAAGTACTATGATAAAAAGTTTAGTCTAGTTAACTGTTTAACTACTTATATTAAATTAAGTATTAATTAGGTGTTAGTCTAGTGCCCGTATCCCTTACTATCTTACCCTTCCTTTGCATCCCACTCAAAAAAAAGGAGGGCGCTCCAGAGGCAGAAATAGAACTCGCCAACAGAGCTCCAAAAATTGGGTATAACTGAGACAAACAACGGGCAAAACTTTTTTAAAGGGGAAGGGAGAGGTAGACTGTCCCTTTCGTTTCATTTTTATTTCTGCAGGGTAGGGAGAGGCCTTGCGCCTTCTTTTTTGAAGGCAAGTGACTTCGCAAACTGCTCAATTTTGCCCTCTAGGGCCGGGAACTAATGAATAAAAAAGGGTTGGATACGCCCCTCTACCATACATATCTAGAGAAATAGAATAGTCCTTTTATACAGACTGCTAAGTGCGGAGACGGGAAATCGAACCCGTGACCTCAAGGTTATGAGCCTCGTGAGCTACCAAACTGCTCTACTCCGCTCTGGAGTACCAGAAACTGGTGGACAAAAAAGGCTTGAATACAAGCCTCTAACATGTCTAGACAAATAGAATACTCCTTTTATACAGAATGGAGCGGGTAGCGGGAATCGAACCCGCATCGTTAGCTTGGAAGGCTAGGGGTTATAGTCGACGTTGGTTGATTATTTTTAACGTCTCTAATTCAAAACCGAACATGAAATTTTGATTTCATTCGGCTTCCTTTATGGATATTTCTCACCACTTAACATCTATGTCAGCTTTCTATTTGAATGGAACCAAAGCTCTCCCGCTTTCTAGATGATCCTTATAGAGTAGGAGATAGAAATTCTATCTAAATTCATCTAATCTACTTACTTCGTTCCCTAATTTCATTCAAGAGATCCTGAGGAAAAGAATTGGGTTTCCACCGAGCTGAACAATATGCGGATGGTTCTAGTAAACCAAAACTATCGTTTTTTAGCTATTTGCTTCCTTATTCCTTATTTTAAGAAGATTTAGTTACGATTGGAAATCAACTTTTTTGTATCTTCATCCATAGATCCTTTACTCATATTTTCAAAATTGGAATACTTAATCCAATGCAAAATTATGCTTCGCGACTCTGTACTCATAATCCTATTTTTATTTTGGATGCAATTTAAATTAGTCTTTGGATACAAATCGCCAGAATGTATATTTCTTCCTCAATATGCTATTGAGAGGAAAAGGATTTAATCCTTTATAAGAACTAAAGTTTCATCGGAATATAAAAATAAAAAACTTAAGGATGCCTTAAGTATATCATTTCAAATTCAGTTATTAATAGAACGAATCACACTTTTACCACTAAACTATACCCGCTACATTGTAGATTATGGTATAAATGGTACCCTTTGTCAAGGATAGCCATTTGACAAGAAGGCTAATTCCCCCTTATTGAATCAGATGGAGAAGGTTCATGACACTGAGCCGTTGGTACTTCTACTTCGATACGCTCGCCTTTACTTTAGGATTTAGATAGCCCCTCTGGTCTGTAAAAAAAATCTTTTCTTACCATGCTAATAGCGCCTGAACCAAATGTATTTATTTTGATTAGGATCCTATTCTACGGTTACGACTACAATAATAATTATTTACTTTGCAAGGACGTAAGTGTGTCAGACTGCTAAATTGTTTTATTATTCCTACAATATAAACTAGGGGATATAGGGGGTAACACTGTCCCTATAAATTCCTTTTTTCCTTTTCTTTTTTGTCCAGAATTGAACAAAAAAGAAATTATGGAAGATGGTTTTCTTCCCCCATTAAGTCCGAGCCATAGAGTAAGAGTGAGATGAGTTTTCCAAATTCATCATAGACTTTCCCTATGGCTTGATAGAAGTAAGCAGCAAAGAGTCGTAACTTAAAGAAAAAAACGGACAGGGCCGACAGATTTACCTGATGTAAAGAAGATCCTAAAAGTCTCTGATTAGTCGACTCTCTCCATTTAACACTTTCCTCTCTCTCCTTTTTTCCACTGACTCAATTCTAGTTTATTAGATTCTGTTTAAAGAATGCAAAAAGTTCAATAGAACTAAGAACACATAAAAAATAGCATAGAGGATCAAGGCCATTACCAAAGTTCCTCCAAGGATCCTATATCCTATTGGGTATCTGTTCCCCGCCTTTTCCCGCTAGGATCGGAAATCTTATATTTTCCATATCCATATACCGTTGAATCCTTGGGGTTCCAGAATCCGCCTATTTTACTAGTCTTCGGAAACGGAAAACCCTGAACCAAGAAGAGTTGGATATGTTATGTAGGGTATGTTTTTTTTTATTAATTTTATTTTGAGCTCTCAAGATATCGATATATACATATACAATCTCTACATAATGTCTCTCTCTCTATCTCTATATATTATATATATAATATGTACATTATGCAGTAGGACCCATAATGGGAAATCCAAGTGGCTAATTTTTGAATTAAATAAAAAGCCCTTTTAACTCAGTGGTAGAGTAATGCCATGGTAAGGCATAAGTCATCGGTTCAAATCCGATAAAGGGCTTTTTAAATTAGTGGTAGAGTAATCTCGTGCTAAGACGTAAGTCGTTGGTTCGAATCTGATAGAGTACTTTTCTACTAAATTGATTCACTTTTTTTCTTTGTTTTTGAAACTTTCTCTATATTTTTAGAGAATTTTATGACTTAGTGCGGGATGGATGCATTTTTGGTATGAACACTAAATGAAGCACGGAGAATTAATCTATAACGATCAACTAAAAAAAATCCTAGATGAAAACATAACAGAAAAGTTGGAAAAACTCTTTGCTTTGGATCTATTTATACTTTTCGAGTATATTGACAATTCAAAAAACTGCTCATACTATGATTATAGTATAATCACGAGCGGTTGTATATGGCCCTATCGTCTAGTGATGCCCCTATCGTCTAGTGGTTCAGGACATCTCTCTTTCAAGGAGGCAGCGGGGATTCGACTTCCCCTGGGGGGTAGGGAGTATTATGAAAGGAGGTTAATCATAGATTAGCAAAAACCCTAGAATAAATTCTTCCTGGGTCGATGCCCGAGTGGTTAATGGGACGGACTGTAAATTCGTTGACAATGTCTACGCTGGTTCAAATCCAGCTCGGCCCAAACCAAAAATCTAGGGCTTCGTGAGTATGAACTAAATCCTTTTGTTTTCTTCCATAAAATAAAATGTCTGATCTATAGAAATAAAAGATAAAGAAAAAAGGGAATTTTTTTTTCTAATCCATATCTCTCTCATTCCTTTCTTACAAACAAAAGAAGTTTTTCTTATTGAAGGCTGGATTATTATCCATTTTTAGTGATAAAAAATCACGACATACTAGTTATGTCACTCTCACTATACCCACGTATAATATATATGTGGGTATGTAGTATATGATTCGTCTATTTCTTAGAGTACGAAAGACGAATCGAATCTTCTTATGGTTCTATTTAAGAATGGGTATGCCATACACCCCGCGGGGATTGTAGTTCAATTGGTCAGAGCACCGCCCTGTCAAGGCGGAAGCTGCGGGTTCGAGCCCCGTCAGTCCCGAACTAGGGTTCAATGAATGGAGAAATTGATATTTCCTTTTTCCATGAAAAAAAGGGGCAGGGAGCAAGATCAAATACCCACAGGGCACCCTTACTTCACTTTTTTATTTTGCATCTCTCATTAAAGAGGGAGGGAGGGCATAATAGGAATTTTTTTTTCACTACTCCCAATCGATAAAGAAAGACACACATACGATATGTGGATTAGTAGAATTTAGGATATTATATTACTCTATCTTTCTTTATGATGATACCATCCTCATCTTAATTTCCTATTCCACTCTTATGGAATAGAGTACCGGTATTTACCGGAATCCATACATAAATCGTATTCCCTTTTTATTTCAGACCTCTTTTCCCCATCTCACTTCTACTGCTTATTTGGATGTCTATGTGACCCATAGAAAGTGAAAGTTGGTCATATAATACATACATAATTGTATGTATAACTATAAGAAAAAGGAAGGGAAATTGTATAAGATTAAGAAAGTATAAGATTAAGAAAGCTCGTGGGTTAGAGATATAGAAAAGAAAAAGTAGAAAAGGATTAAAAAAGAGGGAATTCCTAATCCAATCAAAAAACCCATTTTGGTCTTAGTGTGGATAGAGGATCTTCCTATGTTATACTATATAACTCTCATCCGTGAAATATAACTCTCATCCATGAATTGATTTGATAGATCCGATATTCATAATATTGATTGATTCAGTATTATCAGAATGCAAGCCCTACCCTTGAATTTACAAGATACCCCTTTTTCCTCTCCATGGGATTACATCCCGAGTTATTGTGAAAATAAAAAATAAAGAGTTATGGAAGTCAATATTCTCGCATTTATTGCTACTGCACTGTTCATTCTAGTTCCTACTTCTTTTTTACTTATTATTTATGTAAAAACAGTCAGCCAAAATAATTAATTGGAATTCCAATTAATCATTGAAGAAATTAAAAAGGGATTAAATAAAAAAAATCCAAGTCTTAAATGAAAGGATCTGGTTGGAATCTTAAAGTGTGGTAGAAAGAACTACATATAGTTTTTTCTACGGACACTTTAGATTCTTTCTATTATATTATCTTTGAAATCTACATAGAATAGATTAGTAGATTGAAATAGTTAAGTAGTCTAATTCAATTTCTTTTTTCATTGCATCCACTTAATTTCAATCAGGTCAAAATAAAAAAAATCTAAGACAATTCTTGACCAAAGAATCCATGGAAGGAAAGAAAAATAATATGAAGGAATAGTACTATAGTAAAAAGTAAAAGGAAATGGAAAATGTGTGATATGCCGTGAATAGTTCCGTGGAAGAAAGTCTAATTTTCTTATGTATAGAACTTTTTTTAACCATTCGTCATTTCTAGTAGAAATTCTGAATTGGTATAATGGCTCTTTCTTACATTACAACTTACAATACAAGAGTTTCTTACAGGAGTGAAACAAAACTAAAGAAAAAGATTAAAGAATAACGTTTGACAAAATGATTAATGCAAAATGATCCATTAAAGAAAAGAATTGATACAACAATTTGATTACTTAATCAATTAGTAGTATCCCTAGAGTCCACTCCTTCCCCATACTACTAGTGAAAGAGAAAATGTAAAGACTACCATTAAAGCAGCCCAAGCGAGACTTACTATATCCATCTAAATTATGTCTCCTATTTCTATGAAGGGATTATTCTACTATTGATCAATAATCATAGTGGAATCAAGGGTACAGAGTCAAAAAGGGATTCCCGCCCTAAGGCCATGGATCAATCAGTTCAAGGAATTTACTCCTAACAAATTCTTATAGGAATTCTGGTAGAATTAGAGAGCATTAAAAATACGAGATACTATAGCCCTTTTTTCCTTAAAAAAGAAAGAGTACGGGAATGATGTCCTGAATAGAAGAAGCGGGAATAGGAAGATTTTTTATTCCTTTTGTTACTCTTTTTTTTTTTTTTAAGCAAAGGACGGCCCGAATATACCATAAAATTATCGATAGATAAATATTTATTGGATACCTACCTTACCTAATGTTTATTTTTGACCTAAACCCTTGCAGCCTTGCTTTGTATCATTCTATGAAAGAATGAAGAGATTTTATCCATAATACAACTCCTAAATTGATTTTTGATCGACCTATTTAATCTGATTCTCGTTAGAATTAAGTAGTCCTTACTTTAGTGTATGTAGGTAACATAAGATGTACGATAAAAAAATGTATAATAATTAGTAAGTCTTGATATTCTTTCGTGGAGTCCCTTCTTGAATCTTAGATTGAAAAAAAAAAAGAATGCCCCTTAGGGACCTTTCTTGGATACCAAGATTTCTGACATCTTATCCTCGTATTTTAAAATTATCAAATCGAATCTCAATTAAGAACCAATTCAATTCATATAATAAAAGAATAAGGAAACACTACCTCACCCCTATTGATAACCATTTTGGCCACTACCGTCAAAACAAACCCTAACCCTAGTTTGAGGATAGAACTATGGTAATGGTTCTCTAAACCCAGTATCGGCAGGCCCAGTTACTCTCTTGCCCGAACTTATGCGAAGTAAAAATTTATCGAATTCGATCAGCACTATAAAAAAAACCTAAGTATTTTATTGATCAGGCGGCACCCAGATTTGAACTGGGGATAAAGGATTTGCAGTCCCCTGCCTTACCGCTTGGCCATGCCGCCAAAAAATCCGATCAAAAATCTAGAAAACAGCAAGTATTCATCCACGTTTTCTTACGAAAAGCCCCTTTTATTTTGAATATAATTCTACTTACTTTTTTCCAATCTTTTTCAAAAAATCTATTCCTGCTTTTTTTGATCCAGTTTTTATTATTCTCCTCGATAGATTCTATCTTAAAACATACATTGTTAACACAATAAAACTTCCCATTTCTTTCTATTGAGATGAAAAAGAAGAAAAAGTGGATTTCTATTCACAGGCTGCAAAATCAGAATAAATTGGAACCGTTAACTAGAATTCTCTTTTTTTTATTGCAGTAGTGAACTACTCTTAAATCGGTATTATCTCCCCCCCCCTTCAATGGCATAATAAAATATTATGGCTTTATGCTTAATTCCG
This sequence comes from Triticum urartu, assembly GCF_056163025.1. Lineage (NCBI taxonomy): Eukaryota > Viridiplantae > Streptophyta > Magnoliopsida > Poales > Poaceae > Triticum > Triticum urartu. Next base: position 3,985,742 of record NW_028259461.1, on the reverse strand, counting down.
TGTATAGGTAAACTTTAGGTCCGAACAGCATTATTATCCAAAGATCCCCTTTATGTACATATCTCTATGGGGAATCATGCTTTAATTTTTCAAAGTATTAAATTAAATATCTTGAATAAAAAAAGGAAATTTGCTCTGATATAGAGTATAACCTGACTATCTTGGCGTACCCAAGTGAAATTACGATAAAAGAAAAGCATGGATATGGGGGAGAGGTGGATAACTAGATTGGCATGTACTTAAAAAAGGGACTTACTTTATTTTAGAATTCCACAATGAAATACTGAATTTTCTAGCAATTATACTACTCCGATCCGAAATAAAAAAGAACCCTCAAATTATTTTGAGAAATTAAAGTAAGCACGCTATTCTAAATCGAAGTAAAGTCAAACTTTCTAGTATATTATATTACGGCTTTATTACATTCATAGAAAGGAGATAAAATGAGAAATCTTTGCCATCCAATCTGATTAGAATATCATAACATAAAGTATAAGTGGCAGAATTTTTTTTGTAGGAATGTTTTATCAATTCATTTTCATTTCATTTGTACCCCTGGCAAACTCGAACTTTCGTCCAAATGGTCTCTATTCATATGTATGAAATACATATATGAAATACGTATGTGGAGTTCCCTAGATTTCATGTGATTCAGTAACAGAATATAGATTCCATGATTGCTAGATCGATCCATAGGGATTGATGAAGAGTGAGCTGATAATGGAATTTTTCTTTGATAAACAGGAAACTTAAGATTAAGATGCTCCGGAATGGAAACGAGGGAATGTCCACAATACCCGGATTTAGTCAGATCCAATTCGAGGGATTTTGTAGGTTCATTAATCAAGCCTTGGCAGAAGAACTTGACAAGTTTCCAACAATTAAAGATCCAGATCACGAAATTGCATTTCAATTATTTGCGAAAGGATATCAACTGCTAGAACCCTCGATAAAAGAAAGAGATGCTGTGTATGAATCACTCACCTATTCTTCCGAATTATATGTATCTGCGAGATTAATTTTGGTTTCGATGTGCAAAAGCAAACCATTTCTATCGGAAACATTCCTATAATGAATTCCTTAGGAACCTTTATTATAAATGGAATATACCGAATTGTGATCAATCAAATATTGCTAAGTCCTGGTATTTACTACCGCTCGGAATTAGATCATAAGGAATTTCTATCTACACTGGCACTATAATATCAGATTGGGGGGGAGATCGGAATTAGCAATTGATAAAAAAGAAAGGATATGGGCTCGCGTGAGTAGAAAACAAAAGATATCTATTCTAGTTCTATCATCAGCTATGGGTTCGAATCTAAGAGAAATCTGGATAATGTTTCCTACCCTGAAATTTTCTTGTCTTTCCCGAATGCTAAAGAGAAGAAGAGGATTGAGTCAAAAGAAAAAGCTATTTTGGAGTTTTATCAACAATTTGCTTGTGTAGGTGGGACCTGGTATTTTCGGAGTCCTTATGCGAGGAATTACAAAAGAAATTTTTTCAACAAAAATGTGAATTAGGAAGGATATGTCGACGAAATATGAATCGGAGACTTATCTTGATATTCCTCAGAACAATACATTCTTGTTACCACGAGATGTATTGGCCGCTACGGATCATTTGATTGGAATGAAATTTGGAACGGGTATACTTGACGATGACGATATGAATCACTTGAAAAATAAACGGTATTCGTTCGGTTGCGGATCTGTTACAAGATCAATTCGGATTGGCTCTTGGTCGTTTACAACATGCAGTTCAAAAAACTATTCGTAGAGTATTCATACGTCAATCGAAACCGACTCCCAAACTTTGGTAACTCCAACTTCAACTTCAATTTTATTAATAACTACTTATGAGACCTTTTTTGGCACATACCCGTTATCTCAAGTTTTGATCAAACGAATCCATTGACACAAACTGTTCATGGGCGAAAAGTGAGTTGTTTAGGTCCTGGAGGGTTGACGGGGAGAACCGCAAGTTTTCGGAGCCGAGATATTCATCCGAGTCACTATGGGCGTATTTGTCCAATTGACACGTCTGAAGGAATCAATGGTTGGACTTACTGGATCCTTAACAATTCATGCGAGAATTGATCACTTGTGGGGATCCATAGAGAGTCGTTTTATGAAATATCTGCTGAGAAAGCAAAAGAAAAAAAAGAGAGACAGGTGGTTTATCTATCACCAAATAGAGATGAATATTATATGATAGCAGCAGGAAATTCTTTGTCCTTGAATCAAGGTATTCAGGAAGAACAGGTTGTTCCGGCTAGATACCGTCAAGAATTCTTGACTATTGCATGGGAACAGATTCATGTTAGAAAGTATTTTTCCTTTCCAATATTTTTCTATTGGGGGGTTCTCTCATTCCTTTTATTGAGCACAATGATGCCGAATCGGGCTTTAATGAGTTCTAATATGCAGCGCCAAGCAGTTCCGCTTTCTCGGTCCGAGAAATGCATTGTTGGAACTGGATGGAACGCCAAACAGCTCTAGATTCGAGGGTTTCCATTATAGCCGAACGCGAGGGAAAGATCATTTCTACTGATAGTCATAAGATACTTTTATCAAGTAGTGGGAAGACTATAAGTATTCCTTAGTTAACCACCGTCGCTCTAACAAAAATACTTGTATGCACCAAAAAACCCCGGGTTCCACGGGGTAAATCCATTAAAAAAGGACAAATTTTAGCAGAAGGAGCTGCTACAATTGGGGGCGAACTTGCTTTAGGAAAAAAACGTATTAGTAGCTTATATGCCATGGGAAGGTTACAATTTTGAAGGACGCAGTACTAATTAGCGAACGTTTGGGTATATGAAGATATTTATACCTCTTTTCACATCCGGAAATATGAAATTCAGACGGATACGACAAGCCAGGCTCCGCTGAAAAAATCACTAAAGAAATACCACATCTAGAAGAACATTTACTCCGCAATTTGGACAGAAATGGAGTTGTTAGGTTGGGATCCTGGGTAGAAACTGGTGATATTTTAGTAGGTAAATTAAACGCCTCAGATAGCGAGCGAATCATCTTATATCGCGGAAGCTGGATTATTACGGGCCATATTTGGCCTTGAGGTTTCCACTTCAAAAGAAACTTCTCTGAAATTACCTATAGGTGGAAGAGGGCGCGTTATCGATGTGAAATGGATCCAAAGGGACCCGCTCGACATAATGGTTCGTGTATATATTTTACAGAAACGTGAAATCAAAGTTGGGGATAAAGTAGCCGGAAGACATGGGAATAAAGGGATCATTTCCAAAATTTTGCCTAGGCAAGATATGCCCTATTGCAAGATGGAACACCCGTTGATATGGTCTTCAATCCCTTAGGAGTACCCTCCCGAATGAATGTGGGACAAATATTTGAAAGCTCGCTCGGATTAGCGGGGGATCTGCTAAAGAAACATTATAGAATAGCACCCTTTGATGAGAGATATGAGCAAGAGGCTTCAAGAAAACTTGTGTTTCAGAATTATATGAAGCCAGTAAAGAAACAAAAAATCCATGGGTATTGAACCCGAGTACCCGGAAAAAGCAGAATATTTGATGGAAGAACAGGCGACCCCTTTGAGCAACCTGTTCTAATAGGGAAGTCCTATATCTTAAAATTAATTCATCAAGTTGATGAGAAAATTCATGGGCGTTCTACTGGCCCTACTCACTTGTTACACAACAACCGGTTAGAGGAAGAGCCAAGCAAGGGGGACAACGAGTAGGAGAAATGGAAGTTTGGGCTTTAGAAGGATTTGGTGTTGCTCATATTTTACAAGAGATACTTACTTATAAATCTGACCATCTTATAGCTCGCCAAGAAATACTTAATGCTACGATCTGGGGAAAAAGAATACCTAATCATGAGGATCCTCCAGAATCTTTTCGAGTGCTCGTTCGAGAACTACGATCTTTGGCTCTAGAACTGGAATCATTCCTTGTATCTGAAAAGAACTTCCAGGTTAATAGGAGGAAGTTTGATCGGAATAAATATAAATTCTTTTCTTATTTCTATTTTATGATTGACCAATATAAACATCAACAACTTCAAATTGGACTCGTTTCCCCTCAACAAATAAAGGCTTGGGCTAACAAAAACCTACCTAATGGAGAAGTCGTTGGCGAAGTCACAAGGCCCTCTACTTTTCATTATAAACCGATAAACCAGAAAAAAGATGGATTGTTTTGCGAAAGAATCTTTGGACCCATAAAAAGCGGGATTTGCGCTTGTGGCAATTCTCGAGCGAGCGGAGCTGAAAACGAAGACGAAAGATTTTGCCAAAAATGCGGGGTCGAATTTGTGGATTCTCGGATACGAAGATATCAAATGGGATACATCAAACTCGCATGTCCCGTGACTCATGTGTGGTATTTGAAAGGTCTTCCTAGTTATATCGCGAATCTTTTAGATAAACCTCTTAAGAAGTTGAGGGCCTAGTATACGGCGATTTCTCTTTTGCTAGGCCCAGCACTAAAAACCCCACTTTTTTACGATTACGAGGTTTATTCGAAGAGGAAATTGCATCCTGTAACCACAGCATTTCTCCCTTTTTTTCTACCCCAGGCTTTGCAACATTTCGAAATCGGGAAATTGCGACAGGAGCAGGTGCTATTAGAGAACAATTAGCAGATTTGGATTTGCGAATTATTATAGAGAATTCTTTGGTCGAATGAAGGAATTAGAAGACGAGGGGTATAGTGGAGATGAGTGGAAGATAGAAAAAGACGAATAAGAAAAGTTTTTTTGATTAGACGCATGCAATTGGCGAAACATTTTATTCAAACAAATGTAGAACCAGAATGGATGGTTTTGTGCTTATTACCGGTTCTTCCTCCGAATTGAGACCTATTGTTTATAGGTCTGGAGATAAAGTAGTGACTTCAGACATTAATGAACCTTTATAAGAGAGTTATCCGTCGAACAACAATCTTGCCTATCTATTAAAAAGAAGTGAATTAGCGCCAGCAGATTTAGTAATGTGCCAGGAAAAATTGGTACAAGAAAGCCGTGGATACACTTCTTGATAGTGGGTCCCGCGGGCAACCGACGAGGGATGGTCACAATAAAGTATACAAATCACTTTCAGATGTAATTGAAGGTAAAGAGGGAAGGTTTCGCGAGACTCTGCTTGGGAAACGGGTCGATTACTCGGGGCGTTCTGTCATTGTTGTGGGTCCTTCGCTTTCATTACATCAATGTGGATTACCTCTAGAGATAGCAATAAAGCTTTTTCAGCTATTTGTAATTCGCGATTTAATCACGAAACGCGCCACTTCTAATGTAAGTATTGCTAAAAGGAAAATTTGGGAAAAAGAACCCATTGTATGGGAAATACTTCAAGAAGTTATGCGGGGACATCCTGTACTGTTAAATAGAGCACCTACCCTGCATAGATTAGGCATACAGGCCTTTCAACCCCACTTTAGTAGAGGGCGTACTATTTCTTTACACCCATTAGTGTGTAAGGGTTTCAATGCGGACTTTGATGGAGATCAAATGGCTGTTCATACTACCTTTATCCTTGGAAGCTCAGGCAGAAGCCCGTTTTACTTATGTTTTCTCATATGAATCTCTTATCTCCCCGCTATTGGGGATCCTATTTGCGTACCAACCCAAGACATGCTTATCGGGCTTTATGTATTAACGATTGGAAAGCGTCGAGGTATTTGTGCAAATAGATATAATAGTTGCAGAAACTACCCAAATCTAAAAGTAAATTACAATAATAATAATAATTTTAAATATAGGAAAGATAAAGAACCCCATTTTTCTAGTTCTTATGATGCACTGGGAGCTTATAGACAAAAACTAATCAGTTTGATAGTCCCTTGTGGCTACGATGGAACCTGGATCAACGCGTCATTGGGTCAAGAGAAGTTCCGATTGAGTTCAATATGATCTTTGGGGACTTATCATGAGATTTATGCCCACTATCTAATAATGGGAAATAGAAAAAAAGAAATTCGTTTCGATATACATTCGAACCACTCTTGGTCATATTTCTTTTTATAGAGAAATAGAGGAAGCCATACAAGGATTTAGGTCAGGCCTATTCATACACTACCTAAACAAGAAAGTTAGATTCGGCGATGCCCTCCCCTTTCGGGGGGCATTCCGATTTCCCTAGTATCATCATTATTTGCCACGCGAATCCAGATTGAGATTGAGGCAATTAAGTTAATTAAATTTTCGAATCACTGACTCAGGCCCATTGTCGAATCCTACTCAGCAATTGTCGAATCCTACTCAGCCGAAAAGGGGGTACTTATGTATGGCGGAACGGGCCCAATCTGGTCTTTCATAATAAAGAGATAGACGGAACTGGTATGAAACGACTTATTAGCAGATTAATAGATCATTTGGAATGGGATATACATCCCATATACTGGATCAACTAAAGACTCTGGGCTTCCATCAAGCCACTACTACATCGATTTCGTTAGGAATCGAGGATCTTTTAAACAATACCCTCTAAGGGATGGTTAGTCCAAGACGCGGAACAACAGAGTTTTCTTTTGGAGAAACACTATTATTATGGGGCTGTACACGCGGTAGAAAAATTACGCCAATCTGTTGAGATATGGTATGCGACAAGTGAATATTTGAAACAAGAAATGAAATCAAATTTTCGGATAACGGATCCTTCTAATCCAGTCTATCTAATGTCTTTTTCAGGAGCCAGAGGAAATGCATCTCAAGTACAAACCAATTAGTAGGTATGAGAGGATTAATGTCGGACCCTCAAGGACAAATGATTGATTTACCTATTCAAAAGCAATTTACGCGAGGGACTTTCTTTGACAGAATATATAATTTCCTGCTATGGAGCCCGCAAAGGGGTTGTAGATACTGCTGTGCGAACAGCAGATGCTGGATATCTTACACGTAGACTTGTTGAAGTAGTTCAACATATTATTGTGCGTAGAAGAGATTGTGGTACTATCCGAGGTATTTCTGTAAGTCCTCAAAATGGGATGACGGAAAAACTTTTTGTCCAAACACTAATTGGTCGTGTATTAGCAGACGATATATATATCGGTTCACGATGCATTGCCGCGCGAAATCAAGATATTGGAATTGGATTAGTCAATCGATTCATAACTGCCTTTCGAGCACAACCATTTCGAGCACAACCAATATATATTAGAACCCCCTTTACTTGCCGAAGCACTTCTTGGATCTGTCAATTATGCTATGGCCGGAGTCCTACTCATAGTGATCTGGTCGAATTGGGAGAAGCCGTAGGTATTATTGCAGGTCAATCAATTGGGGAGCCAGGGACTCAACTAACATTAAGAACTTTTCATACTGGCGGAGTATTCACAGGGGGTACTGCCGACCTTGTACGATCCCCTTCGAATGGAAAAATAAAATTCAATGAGAATTTGGTTCACCCCACACGTACCCGTCATGGGCAGCCTGCTTTTCTATGTTATATAGACTTGCATGTAACTATTCAGAGTCAAGATATTCTATATAGTGTGAATATTCCCTCAAAAAGCTTGATTCTAGTGCAAAATGATCAATATGTAAAATCCGAACAAGTAATTGCGGAGATTCGTGCCGGAACGTCCACTTTACATTTTAAAGAAAGGGTACAAAAGCATTTTATTCTGAATCAGACGGCGAAATGCACTGGAGTACTGATGTTTACCATGCGCCCGAATATCAATATGGTAATCTTCGCCGATTACCAAAAACAAGCCATTTATGGATATTGTCAGTAAGTATGTGCAGATCCAGTATAGCGTCTTTTTCACTCCACAAGGATCAAGATCAAATGAATACTTATGGTAAAAAAGATAGGGAAATTCTTGATTATTCAACGTCGGATCGAATCATGTCCAATGGCCATTGGAATTTTATCTATCCTTCTATTTTTCAAGATAATTCAGATTTGTTGGCGAAAAAGCGAAGAAATAGGTTCGTCATTCCATTACAATATCATCAAGAACAAGAGAAAGAACTAATATCCTGTTTTGGGATTTCGATTGAAATCCCCCTTATGGGTGTTTTACGTAGAAATACTATTTTTGCTTATTTTGACGATCCCCGATACAGAAAAGATAAAAAGGGTTCAGGAATTGTTAAATTTAGATATAGGACCCTAGAAGAAGAATATAGGACTCGAGCGGAAGACTCAGAAGAGGAATATGAGACCCTAGAAGACGAATACAGGACCCGAGAGGACGAATATGAATATGAAACCCTAGAAGAATCTAAATATGGAATCCTAGAAGACGAATACGAATATGAAACCCTAGAAGACGAATATGGGAGCCCAGAAAACGAATATGGGAACCCAGAGAACGAATATAGGACTTTAGAGAAAGACTCAGAAGAGGAATATGGGAGCCCAGAGAGCAAATATAGGACCCAAGAGGACGAATATGGAACTCTAGAGGAAGACTCAGAAGACGAATATGGCAGCCCCGGGGAAAGCGCAGAGGAAAAATATGGTACTTTAGAGGAAGACTCAGAAGAAGATTCAGAGGACGAATACGAGAGCCCAGAGGAAGATTCCATCTTAAAAAAAGAGGGTTTGATTGAGCATCGAGGAACAAAAGAATTTAGTCTAAAATACCAAAAAGAAGTAGATCGGTTTTTTTTCATTCTTCAAGAACTTCATATCTTGCCGAGATCTTCATCCCTAAAGATACTTGACAATAGTATTATTGGAGTGAATACACAACTCACAAAAAATACAAGAAGTCGACTAGGCGGACTGGTCCGAGTGAAGAGAAAAAAAAGCCATACGGAACTCAAAATATTTTCCGGAGATATTCATTTCCTGAAGAGGCGGATAAGATATTAGGTGGCTGTTTGATACCGCCAGAAAGACAAAAAAAAGATTCTAAGGAATCAAAAAAAAGGAAAAATTGGGTCTATGTTCAACGGAAAAAAATTCTCAAGAGCAAGGAAAAGTATTTTGTTTCCGTTCGCCCTACAGTGGCATATGAAATGGACGAAGGAAGAAATTTAGCAACACTTTTCCTTCCCGCAGGATCTCTTGCAAGAAGAAAATAATCTCCAAATTCGACTTGTCAATTTTATTTCTCATGAAAATAGCAAGTTAACTCAAAGAATTTATCACACAAATAGTCAATTTGTTAGAACTTGCTTAGTAGTGAATTGGGAACAAGAAGAAAAAGAAAAGGCTGGTGCTTCCCTTGTTGAGGTAAGAGCAAATGATCTTATTCGCGATTTCCTAAGAATTGAGTTAGTCAAGTCCACTATTTCGTATACACGAAAAAGGTATGGTAGGACAAGTGCAGGACCGATTCCCCATAATAGGTTAGATCGCGCCAATATCAATTCTTTTTATTCCAAGGCGAAGATTGAATCACTTAGCCAACATCCAGAAGCTATTGGCACTTTGTTGAATCGAAATAAAGAATACCACTCTTTGATGATTTTGTCGGCATCCAACTGTTCTCGAATTGGTTTATTCAAGAATTCAAAACATCCCAATGCGATAAAAGAATGGAATCCTAGAATTCCTATTCGAGAAATTTTTGGGCCCTTAGGCGCTATTGTAGCTAGTATATCGCATTTTTCTTCATCTTACTATTTACTAACGCATAATAAAATCCTGTTAAAAAAATATTTGTTCGTTGACAATTTAAAACAAACCTTCCAAGTACTTCAAGAACTTAAATACTCTTTAATAGATGAAAATAAAAGGATTTCTAATTTCGATAGTAACATAATGTTGGATCCATTCCTTTTGAATTGTCACTTTGTCCATCATGATTCTTGGGAAGAGACATTGGCAATAATTCACCTTGGACAATTTATTTGTGAAAATGTATGTCTATTTAAATCGCACATAAAAAAATCCGGTCAAATTTTCATTGTAAATATGAATTCCTTTGTTATAAGAGCAGCTAAACCTTATTTGGCCACTACAGGAGCAACTGTTAATGGTCATTATGGAGAAATCCTTTACAAGGGAGATAGGTTAGTTACGTTTATATATGAAAAATCGAGATCTAGTGACATAACGCAAGGTCTTCCAAAAGTGGAACAAATCTTTGAAGCGCGTTCAATTGATTCATTATCCCCGAATCTCGAAAGGAGAATTGAGGATTGGAATGAGCGTATACCAAGAATTCTTGGGGTCCCTTGGGGATTCTTGATTGGAGCTGAGCTAACCATAGCCCAAAGTCGTATCTCTTTGGTTAATAAAATCCAAAAGGTTTATCGATCCCAAGGGGTACAGATCCATAATAGACATATAGAGATTATTATACGCCAAGTAACATCAAAAGTGCGGGTTTCCGAAGATGGAATGTCTAATGTTTTTTCGCCTGGGGAATTAATCGGACTATTGCGAGCGGAACGAGCAGGACGAGCTTTGGATGAATCGATCTATTATCGGGCAATCTTATTGGGAATAACAAGGGCTTCCCTGAATACCCAAAGTTTCATATCTGAAGCAAGTTTTCAAGAAACTGCTCGAGTTTTAGCAAAAGCTGCCCTACGAGGTCGCATTGATTGGTTGAAAGGCTTGAAAGAAAACGTAGTTCTGGGGGGGATTATACCTGTTGGTACCGGATTCCAAAAATTTGTGCATCGTTCCCCACAAGACAAGAACCTTTATTTCGAAATAAAAAAAAAAAATCTATTCGCGTCGGAAATGAGAGATTTTTTGTTTCTCCATACAGAATTAGTTTCTTCAGATTCTGACGTAACAAACAATTTTTATGAGACATAAGAACCCCCATAAAAATATTTTTTACTTTACTAGACTTTTGAACTTAGAACACTAACAGGTCAAATTTTAGATTTTTAAGATTTTTATTTTAATAAGTAAAACAAGTCAGTTAATTCATTAAGGTGGTTATGTTTATACCATGTATCAATGGCCAACTCTTATCTTAGTACAAGGTTCTCTCGGAACAATTATTATTTATTTCAAGCTATTTCGGATCTTTCTTAATCTTCAAAAAGAACTAAATTCCGTAATGGAATGGTAGGATTAAAAAAAAGGAAGTGTGGAAAAAATGACAAGAAGATATTGGAACATTAATTTGAAAGAGATGATAGAAGCAGGAGTTCATTTTGGTCATGGTATTAAGAAATGGAATCCTAAAATGGCCCCTTACATTTCGGCAAAGCGTAAAGGTACTCATATTATAAATCTCGCTAGAACGGCTCGTTTTTTATCAGAAGCTTGTGATTTAGTTTTTGATGCAGCAAGTCAGGGAAAAAGTTTCTTAATTGTTGGTACCAAAAAAAGAGCAACAGATTTAGTAGCATCAGCTGCAATAAGGGCTCGTTGTCATTATGTTAATAAAAAGTGGTTCAGTGGTATGTTAACGAATTGGTCGATTACGAAAACTAGACTTTCTCAATTTAGAGACTTAAGAGCAGAAGAAAAAATGGGAAAATTCCACCATCTCCCAAAAAGAGATGTGGCAATCTTGAAGAGAAAATTATCTACTTTGCAAAGGTATCTCGGCGGGATCAAATATATGACGAGATTGCCAGACATTGTGATCGTCCTTGATCAGCAAAAAGAGTATATAGCTCTTCGGGAATGTGCCATTTTGGGGATTCCTACTATTTCTTTAGTCGATACAAATTGTGACCCGGATCTCGCGAATATATCGATTCCAGCCAACGATGACACTATGACTTCAATTCGATTGATTCTTAACAAATTAGTATTTTCAATTTGTGAGGGCCGTTCTCTCTATATAAGAAATCGTTGATTAAGAATATATAGTGAATTCTTGGGCAACTGCGTAAATTTATGGAATCACTTACTTTACTATATCTTTTTTTTTGCATAGAATTTTTTTTGCATAGAAAAAAGAAGGGGAATATTGATATATATTAGAGGGTATTGATATATATTATGATCTGATGTGCTTTCTTGGTATCCTAAATATAAGATTAATACTTCAAGTTGCTGAGTTGAGAAAGAGATGGTTGAATCAAAAGAATTCCTTTTTTGAAGTTCAATTTTTATCAGAGGACAATATGAATATTATACCTTGTTCCATTAAAACACTCAAGGGGTTATACGATATATCGGGTGTAGAAGTAGGCCAACACTTCTATTGGCAAATAGGAGGTTTCCAAATTCATGCCCAAGTACTCATCACTTCTTGGGTCGTAATTACTATCTTGCTAGGTTCAGTTGTCATAGCTGTTCGGAATCCACAAACCATCCCGACCGACGGTCAGAATTTTTTTGAATATGTCCTTGAGTTTATTCGAGACTTGAGCAAAACTCAGATTGGAGAAGAATATGGTCCCTGGGTTCCCTTTATTGGAACTATGTTCCTTTTTATTTTTGTTTCGAATTGGTCGGGTGCTCTTTTACCTTGGAAAATTATAGAGTTACCCCATGGGGAATTAGCAGCGCCCACGAATGATATAAATACTACTGTTGCTTTAGCTTTACTCACGTCAGCGGCATATTTTTATGCTGGTCTTAGCAAAAAAGGATTGAGCTATTTCGAGAAATATATTAAACCAACTCCAATCCTTTTACCAATTAACATCCTAGAAGATTTCACAAAACCATTATCGCTTAGCTTTCGACTTTTCGGGAATATATTGGCGGATGAATTAGTCGTTGTTGTTCTTGTTTCTTTAGTCCCCTTAGTAATCCCTATACCGGTCATGTTTCTTGGATTATTTACAAGCGGTATTCAAGCTCTTATTTTTGCAACATTAGCCGCAGCCTATATAGGTGAATCCATGGAGGGTCATCATTGAATTGACTCTTTTTGGAAATAGTATTTTTTTTTTTTGCAGCTTAGCTCAATTCATGCATGGTTCCAGATAATCTGCTTGGTTGCAAAAAAATAGTTAGAAATGCGTATGAATATATAGCCTAGAGTTGTAGGAGAGAGAATAGAATAGACTATATTATGGAATTTTCAAAGTATATATGCATTAAGGAGGGTGGAGTCAGGCTAGATCTATACTATAATATCCTTAATGTCTATAAGTGGAGTCCTCTTTTATGCAGGTTTCCACTTTAAGCAATGATTTTAGAATCCGATTCAATAGAAAATGAGAAAATATGCAAACAAAATAGAAGAAACAAATGTATATATATAGGATATTATATTATATATTCCTAGGTTAGATTCATTATCTAATCCGATATATGGATATGGAATTCCCTTCTATGTAGTTCGGACAATTCACATTATCATTTCAATTTGATTTCAATTTGTACTTTTTAGTTACTTTACTTCTCCCCAATAGAGCTTAGAAGTAAGAATTTATTGGTTGATTGTATCCTTAACCATTTCTTTTTTTTGACACGAGGAACTACTCACCATGAATCCACTAATTGCTGCTGCTTCTGTTATTGCTGCTGGATTGGCCGTAGGGCTTGCTTCTATTGGACCTGGAGTTGGTCAAGGTACTGCTGCAGGACAAGCTGTAGAAGGTATTGCGAGACAGCCAGAAGCAGAAGGTAAAATACGAGGTACTTTATTGCTTAGTCTAGCTTTTATGGAAGCTTTAACAATTTATGGACTAGTTGTGGCACTAGCGCTTTTATTTGCGAACCCTTTTGTTTAATCTTAAAAAAAAAATTCTTTCGATTTCGATTAGATACTTTTTTCTTTTTTTAGTAAATTGGTATTTGCTTCCACAATTCCAATTATATCAATACTTTATTTAATTTACTCCTATTTATTACTCCTGGAATTATCTATTTATCGGGACAGATAATACCCCATTCTAGGAAGGGCTGAGTTGAGTATTATTAATTTAGAAGATATGCTCACCTTCTTATTTCCCGTCCTTAGTTTAGGAAAGTGGAAAGTTTTTTCCTTTTATTTTAGGAATTTTGGGAACAGAACATTTCAACAAAGGAAGTCTTTCACCGGTCAAACAAGACGTAAGACTTAATCTAAAAGAAATTACTAGATTGAATCTATTTGCATTAAAAAAACCGATCAAAAAAGGGCGAGCGAAGTAAGTGATCGAAAAACTTTGTTCTTTGTTCGTCCTATCTATAAGAGGAGAGCATATGAAAAATGTAACCCATTCTTTCGTTTTTTTAGCTCACTGGCCATCCGCTGGCAGTTTCGGGCTTAATACCGATATTTTAGCAACAAATCTAATAAATCTAACTGTAGTGGTTGGTGTTTTGATTTTTTTTGGAAAGGGAGTGTGTGCGAGTTGTCTATTTCAAGAATAGATTGGATCTATCCGGCTGCACTTTATAATATTTTTTAGTATTTTTCGGATAAATAAGAAAAGGGTGCACGATCTCGACGAATTACTTCTGAATAAATTCAGAAATCATATGGAAGAACCATAGCATTTCGCGACTCATTGGTAAATCAACTTTGATTCTCTATAAACCAAGAATGTGAGACCATTAACACGGTTAAAGCTAAACTGCTTGAAGTCCAGGCAAAAAGAGGTACTCTTTCTACAACTATATTAGTATTAGTACCAATTTAAACGGGAAATAGCTAATGTAAAATTTATCTGATATAGAACACTCATATCGATAAAATGGTTTGAACTATTTACTAGAAAAAAAAGGGGGCACCCTGCCCTTTTTTAACCAATGCCGAATCGACGACCTATGTATAAAAAAGAGAAATTTTTTGGATTTGAAGAAAAAAAAAATAAAAAAGAATTCTATTAATTTTCATTTTCCATTTATTTAGTTAGTTTTTCTTAATGAAATTGAAATTATTAACTAGAGGGCAAATAAAAATAAAGAAACAACTTTGCTGACCATGATATATTTTTATCTAGGCGGAAGAGTCCTCTTAATATTTATCTAGTCTTATATAGGTTTCGGTATATTGAAATATAAACATAAAAAAGAAGATAGAGGATAGGCTCATTACTTAAAAAAAAGATATGGAAATAGCTATAGAAAAAAAAAAAGGAGCGTGAGAGCCAAATGAATCGAAAGATTCATGTTTGGTTCGGGAAGAGATCATAAAAGTTGTAAACTTACAAAATAATCTACTTTCATTAAAAGATTTATTAGATAATCGAAAACAGAGGATCTTGAGTACTATTCGAAATTCAGAAGAATTGCGTAGAGGGACCATTGAGCAACTCGAAAAAGCTCGGATTCGATTACAGAAAGTCGAACTAGAAGCGGATGGATGAGTATCGAATGAATGGATACTCTGAGATAGAACGAGAAAAAGCAAATTTGATTAATGCTACTTCTATTAGTTTGGAACAATTGGAAAAGTCTAAAAACGAAACCCTTTATTTTGAAAAACAAAGGGCAATGAATCAGGTCCGACAGCGGGTTTTCCAACAGGCCGTACAAGGAGCTCTAGGAACTCTGAATAGTTGTTTGAATACCGAGTTACATTTCCGTACGATTCGTGCTAATATTGGCATTCTCGGGTCCCTGGAATGGAAGAAATAATTAAATTAATTAGGCCTTGAACTTCTACTTTCGTTTAGAATTTAGGCATTATTTTTCCCCTTGCTTCCGAAAAAAGAGTCAAGAAACACTAATGGCAACCCTTCGAGTCGACGAAATTCATAAAATTCTCCGCGAACGTATTGAACAATATAATAGGAAAGTAGGGATTGAGAATATAGGTCGCGTAGTTCAAGTGGGGGATGGGATTGCTCGTATTATAGGTCTTGGTGAAATAATGTCAGGTGAATTAGTCGAATTTGCAGAAGGTACTAGGGGTATTGCTCTGAATTTGGAATCCAAAAATGTTGGGATTGTATTAATGGGCGATGGGTTGATGATACAAGAGGGAAGTTTTGTAAAAGCAACAGGAAGAATTGCTCAGATACCCGTGAGTGAGGCTTACTTGGGTCGTGTTGTAAATGCTCTGGCTAAACCTATTGATGGGAAAGGCGAAATTATAGCTTCCGAATCTCGCTTAATTGAATCTCCTGCTCCAAGTATAATTTCCAGGCGTTCCGTATACGAACCTCTTCAAACAGGGCTTATTGCTATCGATTCGATGATCCCTATAGGGCGCGGTCAGCGAGAGTTAATTATTGGGGACAGACAGACTGGCAAAACAGCAGTAGCCACAGATACAATTCTCAATCAAAAAGGGCAAGGTGTAATATGTGTTTATGTAGCTATCGGTCAAAGAGCATCCTCCGTAGCTCAAGTAGTAACTACTTTCCATGAGGAGGGGGCCATGGAATACACTATTGTAGTAGCTGAAATGGCGGATTCACCTGCTACATTACAATACCTCGCTCCTTATACGGGAGCAGCCCTGGCTGAGTATTTTATGTACCGCGAACGGCATACTTTAATAATTTATGATGATCTCTCCAAACAGGCACAAGCTTATCGCCAAATGTCCCTTCTATTAAGAAGACCTCCCGGACGTGAGGCTTATCCAGGGGATGTTTTTTATTTGCATTCACGCCTTTTAGAAAGAGCCGCTAAATTAAATTCTCTTTTAGGCGAAGGAAGTATGACCGCTTTACCAATAGTTGAGACTCAATCTGGAGACGTTTCCGCCTATATTCCTACTAATGTAATCTCCATTACAGATGGACAAATATTCTTATCTGCGGATCTATTCAATGCCGGAATTCGACCCGCTATTAATGTGGGTATTTCTGTTTCCAGAGTAGGATCCGCGGCTCAAATTAAAGCCATGAAACGCTGGCAAATCAAAATTGGAACTAGCGCAATTCGCAGAGTTACAAGCCTTTGCACAATTCGCCTCTGCTCTCGATAAAACAAGTCAGAATCAATTGGCAAGGGGTCGACGATTAAGGGAATTGCTTAAACAATCCCAGGCAAATCCTCTCCCAGTGGAAGAGCAGATAGCTACTATTTATACCGGAACAAGAGGATATCTTGATTCGTTAGAAATTGAACAGGTAAATAAATTTCTGGATGAGTTACGTAAACATCTAAAAGATACTAAACCTCAATTCCAAGAAATTATATCTTCTAGCAAGACATTCACCGAGCAAGCGGAAATCCTTTTGAAGGAAGCTATTCAGGAACAGCTGGAACGGTTTTCTCTTCAGTAACAAATAAATTTTGCATGTCTACTCTTGTTAGTAGAATAGGAATCGTTGAGAAAGCTTTTTCATTTGAATCATGCAAAAAAGTTTTCTTTGTTTTTAGTTTAGTATAGTTATTTAAAGAATAGATAGAAATAAGATTGCGTCCAATAGGATTTGAACCTATACCAAAGGTTTAGAAGACCTCTGTCCTATCCATTAGACAATGGACGCTTTTCTTTCATATTTTATTCTTTCTTTTATTTTTTTGCTTCTTCCGAGAAAAAACTGTTAGACCAAAACTCTTTTAGGAAATCAAAAAATCCAGATACAAATGCATGATGTATATATTATATCATGCATATATCATAAAGAAGGAGTATGGAGGCGGTAGTGGGAATCGAACCCGCAACCCCAAGGTTATGAGCCTTATGAGCTACCAAACTGCTCTATACTCTTAAACTAAAGAGGGGTAACTAGTGGATAAAAGAGGGTTGGATACGCCCCTCTACCAATATCTATACAAATAGAATAGTCCATTTATACAGAATGGTAAAGAGGGCTCCTCTATGATTATCAATTCCAGAAATCCATACAAATACGAAAGGGTATTTTATCCTTACCAACTGGATCTTGTTGCACCCGGTAACAAACATTCATAAACCATTTCTCGAAGTACGTGTCCGGATAGCCCAAAATGTCGATAGTTAGCTCTAGGTCTTCCGGTCAAAAAACAACGTCGATGAAGGCGTGTAGGTGCACTATTACGCGGTAGGGATTGCAATTTTTCTCGCATTTTCGTTTTTTCACTCAAACTCAAGGGAGAAACTTTGCTTCTTATCTTTTTTTTTAAAGATTGACGAATCAAATGATATTTCTGTTCTAATTTCTGCCGCTTCTTCTCCCTCTGAATCAAACTTTTTTTTGCCATAATGTGTCGTTGCTATTATTACCAAGTATACGGTTCTAATCCTAGATGGAAAAATAAATAGAAAAAGAAATCTAAAAAGGCAGATCCTCCCTCTCTATCAAGAGTAATGAACTAGGTGCTGATACAGTACAAAAAAACAAACTAAATTAACCAAACTTGCCTGATGTTGAGGCAATCAAGAAAGCTGCATAAGTGAATATATAACCCACGGAAAAGTGAGCTAATCCAACCAATCTTGCTTGCACAATGGAAAGAGCCACGGGCTTATCTCTCCAGCGAATTAAATTAGCTAAAGGTGTGCGTTCATGAGCCCATGCTAAAGTCTCAATTAATTCCTGCCAATACCCCCGCCAGGAAATTAAGAACATAAATCCAGTAGCCCAAACAAGATGTCCAAATAAGAACATCCACGCCCATACCGATAAACTATTCATCCCAAAAGGATTATATCCATTGATAAGTTGTGAAGAGTTTAACCATAGGTAATCTCTTAACCATCCCATCAAATAAGTGGAGGATTCATTAAATTGTGAAACGTTGCCCTGCCATAATGTGATATGTTTCCAATGCCAATAAAAAGTAACCCACCCAATGGTATTTAACATCCAGAAAACTGCCAAATAAAATGCGTCCCAAGCAGAAATATCACAAGTACCGCCGCGCCCTGGGCCGTCACAAGGAAAACTATATCCAAAATCCTTTTTATCTGGCATTAATTTGGAACCGCGTGCATCTAAAGCGCCCTTTACTAAAATCAATGTAGTTGTATGCAAACCTAGAGCAATAGCATGATGAACCAAGAAATCCCCAGGTCCTATTGTTAAGAAAAGCGAATTACTATTCTCATTAACAGCATTCAACCATCCGGGCAACCATAGGCTTCGACCCGCATTGAAAGCGGGGCCATTCGTTGAAGATAAGAGTATATCGAACCCATATGTCGTCTTGCCATGAGCAGATTGTATCCATTGGGCAAATATAGGTTCGATCAAGATTTGCTTTTCTGGAGTACCAAAAGCAAGCATGACGTCGTTATGAACATAAAGGCCCAAGGTATGGAATCCTAGAAAGAGGCTAGCCCAACTTAAATGAGATATGATAGCTTCTTTATGGTCTAACATTCTTGCCAATACATTATCCTCATTCTGTTCCGGATTGTAATCCCTAATGAAAAAAATAGCTCCATGAGCAAAAGCCCCTGTCATGATGAACCCTGCAATATATTGGTGATGAGTATATAAAGCAGCTTGAGTAGTAAAGTCTTGTGCTATGAATGCATAAGGAGGTAAAGAGTACATATGTTGAGCTACTAAGGAAGTAATAACCCCTAAAGAAGCTAGA
>NW_028259461.1:3905102-3966008 GCF_056163025.1 Triticum urartu | reverse complement strand
TTAATTAAACAAGCCAAGCAATTTGCTCACAATCACAAGAAATTTTTCCCCCGCCATATTTTCTTCCCCTCTGTTTGTCCACTACCTCGGCTAAACCTAAGCAAAAGAAAAAGAGGTCCAAGAGACAGACCCGAATAAAGAAGAAATAGTAATCTTTGACGAATTAGGAAGAAAAAGGATTCTTATTTTGATACAAGAAGAATCGGCACAAGAAAAAGGCTTTTTCTTGTGCCGAATAGACGATTAAGAAGACCTGCAATCCCTCCGAAAAAGAAGAAATTTTAATTTGATTGTTCTCGCCTTTGCCTTGGATTCTCTTCTTTTGCATGGGATATAAATAAGGAATTCCAGACATCTCATAAACAAAAAGCAGTCTAAACAAAAAAAGGATTTCCAAAATAGATCATAGATAATTCTAGCAATTGCCAATAAATCGAGGCTTTTTACCAACTTGATGGTAAGAAATCCCGGGACCTAGAAATTCATTTCGTACAATTGAACCTTTTCAAACTGTTTCTTTTTGAGAACCAAAAAAACTTGTGCCAAAATAACGGATGCGAAGAAGAACAAAAGGCCTTGGACACGTAATGGATCCTGAAGCACGATTTCTGCGTCCCCCTGACCAAAACCTCCCACATTAGGATTGCTTGTTAATGGTTGATCAAGCTTGATGGATTCCCCCTCTGAAACAAGAAGTTCTGGTCCGGGAGGTATAATATCAATCACTTGGCGTCCATCTGATGCATCAACTATGGATATTTCATACCCCCCCTTTTCTTTACGTAGTATTTTTCTTACTATACCTGTTGACGTAGCATTATAGACTGTATTGTTACTCTTGCTACCATCAGGATAGATCTGTCCTCTTCCTCGGTTTCCCCCTACATATATGGGATATTTTAAGAAATGAGCATCTTTCTTCGTAGCAGGATCAGGGGAAAGAATGGGAAAGACAATTTCACTATATTTCTTACCGGGAACAGGGCCTATCACAAGAATGTTTTTTTTATCGGGACGATAACTCTGAAAAGCAAGATTTCCTATCTTTTCTTTTAACTCAGGGGAAATACGATCGGGCGGCGCTAATTCGAATCCCTCGGGCAAAATAAGAACAGCACCTACATTCAACCCTCCCTTTTTTCCATTAGCAAGAACTTGTTTCAATTGCATATCATAAGGAATTCGAAGAACTGCTTCAAATACAGTATCGGGAAGCACAGCTTGGGGAACTTCAATATCGACGGGCTTGCTAGCTAAATGGCAATTGGCACATACAATTCGTCCAGTTGCTTCTCGTGGGTTTTCATAACCCTGCTGCGCAAAAATGGGATATGCATTTGAAATAGATGTCCGAGTTATTACGTATATCATGATCGATACAGAAATCGATCGAGTTATCTGTTCCTTTACCCAAGAAAAAGTATTTCTATTTTCCATGTCCAATCGCAGATCCCAGAATTTCTACAATAAATTAGATAGGTAGCTAAGCTAATCTAGTTCCCTATACACGAATCTGTTGTCATTCTACTGCAACAGTTGTACTGCAATGATGAATACCTTAAAGTAGGTATAAATAGAAAGAATTTTGCTAAAATGGAAAAGGGCTTTCTTTCTAAAAAAAGATGCTTGCTAATTTGATTAATATTAATATCGGGAGATCAAATGAATTTATGCTTCACTAATTGAATGATAAATGACTACAAGCGAAGGAGATAGACGATTTAAACAAAAAAAGACCCAAAATTTCAAACATGTATCTAGAATTACTGGAAAACTACAAACAAAAATAGTGAAAATAAGCTCGTTAGGAGCCCATCCAAAATCGTTGTAGACCCAACGAATTACTAGTTCCCAACCACGGGTGGAGTGAAATCCAACAAAAAAATCAGTAACTAAAAGAATAAAAAAAGCTTTTATTGAGTCATTTAAATTATAGAAGAATTCCTGAACCCAAGAATTCAAAATGACAAGTTCCTCTTTACCCAGAAAAAAAGAACCACTTAGAATAGCCAAACAGATTATATTTGTCGAGAAATGCAAAATGGTATGGAGATGATCCTCATTATTTATTTTGACCCATTGTATTATTTCCTTGTGTATTCCTGTAGGAGGTTTTTGTACATGTGTCTTTAGTTTCCCTTTTATCATCTCGTCCAAGAGAGAAAGTTCTTCTAATTCTATGAATCTTTCTAGAATCCTTTTCTCTTGAATATCAGTTAAGAGAGTTTCGGATTGCCTGGTATTCCACCAATTCTTAATCCAAAGTTCCAGACATTTGTTAAATGAGGAAGAGACCCCCCAAGGCAAAAGTACGATAAATACAAGATATAGTAAAGAAGGCAATGCTTTCTTTTTTTTCATTTTTGATCTGTAAATGGAGTTGTTAATGAATATGCTTCATTCGCTGACTCTATTCCATTCCCTGACTCTATATGATGATATTTCTATTTCATGATATTTCTATTTCTTTGAAGCAAAAACTCTATAGGTTTGATACCCTGTATCTATTCTTCTTTTTTGTATATTAGTTATTAGTGGAATTTCAGTGCATTGGGTTCTTTCTTAGATCTAGATGGAATGAAATAGTGAAATAGAATAAAAAAAAAGCCCTTTCGGATGAAAAAGGAAGAATAGTATGCGATATATCTAACTTGGATAAAAAAAAATTAAAAGCAAATTTCTCTTATCCTCGTTTGTTCCTTCCTTTAGATAAATACTTAAAAATCCCCTTACAATAACAAATCCAATTTAGAAGGGACTTCCTCCCTGTGTTGAGAAAACTTTTCTTCTTCCAATTCTTCTTTTCTTCATTCAACTCAGTTCAAAAAAGATACCTCAAAATACTTCAATTGGTACGCGCAAGAAATAGGCCAATTCGGCAGCTTTTTGTTCAATTTCTCGTGGAGTAAAAAATTTATCATCAGTACGAGTCAAGGGAATGATCCCCTGGCCCCGGATTTCCATATAAAGAATACGACGAGGATAAAGACCCTCTTTAACCTGAATTCTAATTGATTGGATATCCCGCATAAGGAATCGAAGGAAGACGCGACGTTTTATTCCAGGGAATCCCCAACGAAAAATGCACACTATTCCCTCTTTTCTATCGAATCGGTCATAACCACTACCTACATTCCACAAAATAGTACACCACAAGTAGGAGCTAATGAATAGGCCTGCGATTCCGTAGAAAGACATCACGACCCCCTGCGGAAAAAAAAGAATTTCTTGAGATGGAAGTATAGATATAATATTCTTACCAAGATAACTGGAAATCCCAACCGATAAGAATCCTAGTGAACCTAGAAAAAGAATACAGGCCCAGAAAAAATTACCCCTTTTTCGAGAACCTTTTAGAAGTTCTACCCATATGTGTTCTGATCGCCAATTCATATTAGATATACTAAATCCAGCAGCGGTCGATTGAAATTGAGAGAATAAGCTAAATAATTTTGACTTTACTTTTTTTGATTCTGAAATCGCCTTCAGCAACTAGTACTCCTGTGAAATAATAGGTTAGATACATTGACTTTCTATTCAAAAAATATTCGTTGATTCAATTAAAATAAATAAAATAAAACTCGCTATACCTGGCTCTGCATATTCATGCATTTATGCTCGTAGCCTATATCCGCATCCATAACCGTTTTTCATTTGTGTGTAGAAAGTGTGTGTAGAAAAAGCCACATACCCTACCATATTATATTACTTACACTAAAAAATACTAGACAATCTTATTTTTTTGCACATAAAGAAATAAAGAAGTCATTGCAATTGCCGGAAATACTAAGCCTACTAAAGGCACGAAAATAGAAGGTAAGTTTAAATCCGTCATGGAATAGGTGTCTCAATTCAAATTTACTATTTCTATCTAGTCGAAAAATATCTTAAGATTCTTATGATATAATTAAGTATATCTATTATAAGGAATATTGACTATTGTATTGTATTTTTTATTTTTAGTTTGAAAAATATTCTGTAAAAAAAATGAAAGGATAATAAGAAAATTCCAAAAAAGGAGAACTAATTAAAAAGATTTTATTTTGATTTTCCCATCCTCATGGCCTTTCTATCTTTCTAATCTAATTTGAAATTGGATTCAAAAGAAAGCGGTTAGAATTTACTTCCTGCATACATACTTCTCTAGAAGCGCATACAATAATGCGTGGTAAAGGCGGAAAAATAGTATATTCAATCAAAATCAAAGGGCAAATTATCTTACCTACTATAGATCCCCTACTACCCTCTTAGACTTTAAAAGGCGATATACCACCCAAAGAAAGGGTATGAAAATGCCGGGTGGAGTTAGCTTTTCGACGAAGACCTGTCCCGTGCAGCGAAGCCCTGTTAGTAAGACCCCCCGCAATAATGGATTATAGAAGAATATTATTCCAAATACTCCTCTGGACGCATATAGTAGCATTGCGATTCCGAATCTTTTTTATTTATGAATATGAACAGAAAAAATTCATTGTATCGTTGGGTCGGAGCGGAGGTTTGGTCCAGAAAAATTAGAAACAAAACGTCTACTCTACCGCATTGAAGTCTATAGCGCTGTATTTCCACGAAAGTATAATTCTTACCATCAGGATACGATCCTTTCTTTTGAACTAAACGTCTCTACGATGGGTCCAGGTTCTATGTCCAATCCCAAATCAAGGATTTCTCGCTCTTGATCGGAGTCATAAACTAAAAAAAAACTACCTTTTTATCCTTTTTCTCAAGGTTATAGAAAACTTCCTTATCTAGTTCTAGCATTTTGAAAAAAAAAAAATGCTTCTTTTTTTACACACAGTTCGAGTCACTTGTTGACTCACGATTACGCCTGTTAAAAGTTTCAAACGTCCTCTTTTTTGAAATTGAAAGAGAGTCCTATAAAAAGGTCTAACTTCCAAACTATGTCTTTTTTCATTCATTCTCCTTTAGTTTTTTTCTCTATCTAGAAGTGGAATAGAATAACCCGGTTGAAGGGTAATGATCATACGTCTGTAATGCATTGTATGGCCCAGAATAGGTCCTATTCTTCTACCTTTTCCAGGTAGTCGATGGCTATTCACAGCTACCACCTTAACACCAAAGAAGAGTTCGACCCAATGCTTTATTTCTGTCTTAGTGAATCCCGATTCGACATTAAAAGTATATTGATTCTTTCCCAATAAACGAAGACTTTTTTCTGTAAATACTGCGTATTTGATTCCATTATCATTATCATATGATAATACTATATTTTATTATTTTATTATTTTATTTGTATTTCTTTATTGTATTATACCTTAATATATATATTCTAGATATATAGAATAGACGAATCTCAATTTGTCAAGTCTCATGATCATATCATGATCTATTTTTATTCGGCTCAATCTTTTTTTTCTAAAAAAGATTGAGCCGAGTTTAATTGCAATCAATTAGAAGAATAAAGAAGAATTACTGCATTTCATAACTGATTTTTTTCTCTTTTTATTTCGTTTCTTTTTTATTTATACCTTCTTTATCTTTAGTTTTATCTAGTTAATCAATAGTATCTACCGGCTCGAACTCGAATTTGATCGCCTTCCATACTTCACAAGCTGCGGCTAGTTCAGGACTCCATTTGCAAGCTGCTCGGATAATTTCATTACCTTCGCGAGCAAGATCGCGCCCTTCGTTACGAGCTTGTACACAGGCTTCTAAAGCCACTCGATTAGCTGCTGCACCAGGTGCATTTCCCCAAGGATGTCCTAAAGTTCCTCCACCAAATTGTAATACAGAATCGTCCCCAAAGATTTCGGTCAGAGCTGGCATATGCCAAACATGAATACCACCTGAAGCTACCGGTATAACACCTGGCATGGATACCCAGTCCTGAGTGAAAAAGATACCGCGAGCACGATCTTTTTCAATAAAATCATCGCGCAATAAATCAACAAAACCTAAAGTCATTTCGCGTTCCCCTTCTAACTTACCTACTACTGTACCGGAGTGGATATGATCTCCCCCAGACATACGCAATGCTTTAGCTAATACACGGAAATGCATACCATGATTTTTCTGTCTATCAATAACTGCATGCATTGCACGGTGAATGTGAAGAAGTAGGCCATTGTCGCGGCAATAATGAGCCAAAGTAGTATTTGCGGTGAATCCCCCAGTTAAGTAGTCATGCATTACAATAGGAACCCCTAATTCTCTTGCAAATACAGCTCTCTTAATCATTTCTTCACATGTACCCGCAGTCGCATTCAAGTAATGCCCCTTGATTTCACCGGTTTCGGCCTGTGATTTATAAATAGCTTCGGCACAAAAGACAAAACGGTCTCTCCAGCGCATAAATGGTTGTGAGTTTACGTTTTCATCATCTTTGGTAAAATCAAGTCCACCACGTAGACACTCATAACACGCTCTACCATAATTTTTTGCGGATAATCCCAATTTTGGTTTAATAGTACATCCCAATAAAGGACGACCGTACTTGTTCAACTTATCTCTTTCAACTTGGATACCATGAGGCGGGCCTTGGAAAGTTTTTGAATAAGTAGGGGGAATTCGTAGATCCTCCAAACGTAGAGCACGTAGGGCTTTGAAACCAAATACGTTACCTACAATGGAAGTAAACATGTTAGTAACGGAACCCTCTTCAAATAGGTCTAATGGATAAGCTACATAACAGATCCATTGGTTGTCTTCCCCAGCAACAGGCTCGATGTGATAGCATCGTCCTTTGTAACGATCAAGACTGGTAAGTCCATCAGTCCAAACAGTTGTCCATGTACCAGTAGAAGATTCGGCAGCTACTGCAGCCCCTGCTTCTTCGGGCGGAACCCCAGGCTGAGGACTTACTCGGAATGCTGCCAAGATATCAGTATCCTTAGTTTCATACTCTGGGGTGTAGTAAGTCAATTTATAATCTTTAACACCAGCTTGAAATCCAACACCTGCTTTAGTTTCTGTTTGTGGTGACATAAGTCCCTCCCTATAACTCTTGAATTAAGAATTCTCACAATAACAGGGTCTACTCGATGTTAATTAGGCGTAAATGAAACTTTAGCAAAAATCTCGTAAAACAAAAAGGATATTCAATTAATATAATATCAACTCATTAAAGAAAATTGAGGGCATGCTTAGGTTAATGAATATGTTTCATTCATATATAATGCGTACACCCTGTGTATGTTCTATCCTATAGGAATTCCAATATAGGAATTCGATAGGAATTGAGTTGTTGTTATGGTAAGTTAACACGGTTCGTTATTAAACCATGGATTTGATTTACCAAATCCATAATTATTGTATACTCTTTGATAGATATAGCGCAACCCAAATTAATTCCTAATCCTTATTTTACAAGTTCTTAATAGTTCTCTTTTCTTATTTTGAATGCAAATACCTAACTAAATACTAATAAAATTCTTTGTTGACAGCAATCTATGCTTCACAGTAGTATATATTTTGTATATCGAAGTCCTAGATAGGAAAGTAGAGTAGGCACAGATCCTCCACAAAAGGCAAAATGTATATGAAAAAAAAGATTGATTGAACTTTCCAATGGACTCATTCCATGAGTAAACGATTGAATGGGATTCGCTTGGGCAACGAAATCAAGTCCTGGTCCCCTTTTCTCTCTTATTGAATTAACTAATTCATTTCCTTTTTACTTTTGGATTTTTTTTGATTTGATTTGGCATTATTCAACAATAAAAAAAGAAAAATTTCGACAAATTCCTTTTTTTTAATTATGTGATAATTATGAGAACCAATCCTACTACTTCTCCTCCCGGGGTTTCCACAATTGAAGAAAAAAGTACAGGTCGTATCGATCAAATTATTGGACCCGTGCTGGATGTCACTTTTCCCCCAGGCAAGTTACCTTATATTTATAACGCTTTGGTAGTCCAGAGTAGAGACACTGCCGATAAGCAAATTAATGTGACTTGTGAGGTACAACAATTATTAGGAAATAATCGAGTTAGAGCTGTAGCTATGAGTGCTACGGACGGGTTGATGAGAGGAATGGAAGTGATTGACACGGGAGCTCCTCTCAGTGTTCCGGTCGGTGGAGCTACTCTCGGACGAATTTTCAACGTTCTTGGGGAGCCTGTTGACAATTTGGGTCCTGTAGATAGTAGTGCAACGTTCCCTATTCATAGATCTGCGCCTGCCTTTATCGAGTTAGATACGAAATTATCCATCTTTGAAACAGGTATTAAGGTCGTCGATCTTTTAGCTCCTTATCGACGTGGAGGAAAAATAGGACTATTTGGGGGGGCTGGAGTAGGTAAAACAGTACTGATCATGGAATTAATCAATAACATTGCTAAAGCTCATGGGGGCGTATCCGTATTCGGTGGAGTAGGGGAACGGACTCGTGAAGGAAATGATCTTTATATGGAAATGAAGGAATCCGGAGTAATTAATGAAAAAAATATTGAGGAATCAAAGGTAGCTCTAGTCTATGGCCAAATGAATGAACCACCGGGAGCTCGTATGAGAGTTGGTTTAACTGCCCTAACTATGGCGGAATATTTCCGAGATGTTAATAAGCAAGACGTGCTTTTATTTATCGATAATATCTTTCGTTTTGTTCAAGCAGGATCAGAGGTATCCGCTTTATTAGGGAGAATGCCCTCCGCAGTGGGTTATCAACCTACTCTTAGTACAGAAATGGGTTCTTTGCAAGAAAGAATTGCTTCTACTAAAAAGGGATCTATAACTTCGATTCAAGCAGTTTATGTACCTGCAGACGATTTGACCGACCCTGCCCCTGCCACAACATTTGCACATTTGGATGCTACTACCGTACTTTCCAGAGGATTAGCTTCCAAGGGTATTTATCCAGCAGTAGATCCTTTAGATTCAACCTCGACTATGTTACAGCCTCGGATCGTTGGCAACGAACATTATGAAACTGCGCAAAGAGTTAAGGAAACTTTACAACGTTACAAAGAACTTCAGGACATTATCGCAATTCTTGGCTTGGATGAATTATCGGAAGAGGATCGTTTAACTGTAGCAAGAGCAAGAAAAATTGAGCGTTTCTTATCACAACCGTTCTTTGTGGCAGAAGTTTTTACTGGTTCTCCAGGAAAGTATGTTGCTCTTGCGGAAACTATTAGGGGATTTCAACTAATCCTTTCCGGAGAATTAGACGGCCTACCTGAACAGGCTTTTTATTTGGTGGGTAACATCGATGAAGCTAGCACGAAAGCTATAACCTTAGAAGAGGAGAACAAATCGAAGAAATGAAATTAAATCTTTATGTACTGACTCCTAAGCGAATTATTTGGGATTGTGAAGTGAAAGAAATCATTTTATCCACTAATAGTGGCCAAATTGGCGTATTACCAAACCACGCCCCCATTAACACAGCAGTAGATATGGGTCCTTTGAGAATACGCCTCCTCAACGACCAATGGTTAACAGCGATTCTGTGGAGCGGTTTTGCGAGAATAGTTAATAATGAGATCATCATTTTAGGAAATGATGCGGAACTGGGTAGTGATATTGATCCGGAAGAAGCTCAAAAGGCACTTGAAATAGCCGAAGCTAACTTGAGTAAAGCTGAGGGTACGAAAGATTTGGTTGAAGCGAAGCTCGCTCTCAGACGAGCTAGGATACGAATCGAGGCTGTCAATTGGATTCCCCCATCCAATTGAAGACAATCCAGTGGTTTATAGTTGATACAAAGAAAAAGGGAAGAGGGGTAGAAAAAGTTATTAGATAGCGAAGCGAAGTAAGTCCAATGCTATCTAGTAATTTTTCTACCTACTTACCTACTATTGGATTTGAACCAATGACTCCCGCCGTATGAAAGCAATACTCTAACCACTGAGTTAAGTAGGCAATTTATCACCACAAAGGAAGACCCATTACTTCGATCGATTATATATTGAATCCCTTTTCTAAGCAATACCGCTCTGTTATTGGTCTGTTATATACTAAATACTAAACTAAATACTAAACAGATACAGATCAAAGGGGTATCCTCTGGCATTAGAAAATATTCATCTTGACAAGAAATTATCTATATGTTAAGATATCTCTGATAAGGGCTATAGCTCAGTTCGGTAGAGCAACTCGTTTACACGTGCGCCAATGCTTTTCAAAGGAGCTTATTATGCAATGAACATAATCGATCTTATTGCAAAATCAATGTCTTACTTCATAGATTCGAGAGAATAGGAGAACAGTAGCCTGACAAACAGTCGGTTCAGTCCGATTCAGGTGCCAATTCAGGTGCCTAATCAAATAGAACCCTTATGGATTTGCTAGTTGATAAGGTAAATATCCAGCCCACTAAATGCTAGGCGTAATGAGGATAAGGGCCTCCAAAAAACTTCTTTTCGTTCTATGAACTTTAAGGTGTATGAAGTCTCATAGTTAACTCTTGCAGTGGAACGATAGAGACTCCATTTCACTTAGGTTGATTTAATTTAGACCGGAGGCAGACCTAAGTCAAGGTAATCCTCCTTTGAAACACTTTGGTATTGCTCCTAGATAGATCATAATACAAAAAATCAATCAGAGCACAGGGAGCCATCTCATTATCTTTCCGTAAAGAAAAACTATGGTGGACTAACTGATCTTTAAATCAGTTTATGAAAGAGCCCAATGCAAAAAAATGCATGTTGGGTCTTTGAAACAGTTCAAATCATTTCGATAATAATCCGTTTGATCTGTTTTACCGAGAAGGTCTACGGTTCGAATCCGTATAGCCCTAATATGCCCTTTTTTAGATTTTAGGATCTCTATCCTATGTTTTCTTTAGTTTAGTATAGTTTTCATTTTCTCATTAGTATTTGTTTATAGACTGGATAGGCGCCTGCGACATAGAATAGAGATAAAAGCATTACCAAAGGCTCATTCATCGAAAATCAAAATCATACAGACAGGAAAAGAAAAACGAATTTCTATCAAATCAATAGAAGAAAGGATCCTTTCCCTGATTTGAATCCCGTCCTCCTTCAAATAGGATATCTCTAGACTTCCCTATAATAACTGCAATGATTTTATCCATTTTGCGAATTCCTACTTTGTTTTAAGTATATTTATTACTTTGTTTATAGATACATTATGTAAATTGATCAACTTTAAATAGAAAAAATAAAGTAAAGAGTAAATAAGAAAACAGAATATTCTGTCTCATAGTTCTGAAATAGAGTTCTTTATTTTTATTTTATAGTATTACTTCTCATTAATTATACTGCATAGATTAGTCCTACTATCTTAATTAGGTTCTAATTTAGTAGTATTCTCATTTTTATTTAATAGTCTCTTATTATTTTATTATTAAATATTAAATAAAGGATAGAGCTATTCTTTTTTCTAGAGATTCTAGAGAAAGCGAGACAAAGTGAAACGAGAAAGTTTTCTTTATATAAGAATTAGATCTACATACACCATATCTAAATAGAATGGAAATCCAAAAGAAAGGGAGTTGGGATTCCATTGGATGAATCTTTAAAGAAGATGCAGCACAGAGGAAACAAAGGCTAAACTTAAACTAAGCGCTTTTGTTTGAACAAAAAAGATTCTTGTTTCACCGAGGAAAAGAGAGAAGTTCTGGATAAATTGACAATGCTGAATTGAATTGACTAATTTAAGTTCCGCCTATTCCACATTAATGGGAGTACATTATGTTTCTGCTTCACGAATATGATATTTTTTGGACATTTCTAATAATAGCAAGCCTTATTCCTATTTTGGCATTTTCGATTTCAGGACTTTTAGCCCCGGTTAGTGAAGGACCAGAGAAGCTTTCTAGTTATGAATCGGGTATAGAACCCATGGGAGGGGCTTGGGTACAATTCCGAATACGCTATTATATGTTTGCGCTCGTTTTTGTTGTTTTTGATGTGGAAACCGTCTTTCTATACCCTTGGGCAATGAGTTTCGACGTATTGGGTGTATCCGTTTTTATCGAAGCTTTGATTTTCGTGCTTATCTTAGTTGTTGGTTTAGTTTATGCATGGCGAAAAGGAGCCTTGGAATGGTCTTAACTGAATATTTAGACAAAAAAAAAGAAGGAAAAGATTCTATTGAGACAGTTATGAATTTGATTGAGTTTCCCTTACTTGACCAAACAAGTTCCAATTCTGTTATTTCAACTACACCAAATGATCTTTCGAATTGGTCAAGACTCTCCAGTTTATGGCCCCTTCTATACGGTACCAGTTGTTGTTTCATTGAATTTGCTTCATTAATAGGCTCACGATTCGACTTTGATCGTTATGGATTGGTACCAAGATCAAGTCCTAGGCAAGCAGACCTAATTTTAACAGCCGGTACGGTAACAATGAAAATGGCTCCCTCTTTAGTGAGATTATACGAGCAAATGCCTGAACCAAAATACGTCATTGCTATGGGAGCCTGTACTATTACAGGGGGAATGTTCAGTACGGATTCCTATAGTACTGTTCGGGGAGTTGATAAGTTAATTCCTGTGGATGTCTACTTGCCGGGCTGCCCACCTAAACCGGAGGCAGTTATAGATGCCCTAACAAAACTTCGTAAGAAGATATCGCGAGAAATAGTTGAGGATCAAACTCTATCTCAAAATAAAAATAGATGTTTTACTACCAGTCACAAGCTTTATGTTAGGCGCAGTACTCATACAGGAACTTATGAGCAAGAATTGCTCTATCAATCACCATCTACATTAGATATATCTTCTGAAACTTTTTTCAAATCCAAAAGTTCAGTACCTTCCTACAAATTAGTGAATTAGGAGAGGGGCTCTTTTGTGTAGAAAAATAAAAAGCAGGGCAATCTTTCAAACTTGCATCCGAAATGTGAAATATTTATACAAAGAGGGAGAGATGAAGACAATGCAGCAGGGTTGGTTATCTAATTGGCTAGTCAAACATGAGGTGGTTCATAGATCTTTGGGCTTTGATCACCGAGGAATAGAGACTTTACAAATAAAAGCAGGGGATTGGGATTCCATTGCTGTCATTTTATATGTATATGGTTACAATTATTTACGCTCCCAATGTGCTTATGATGTAGCACCCGGTGGATCTTTAGCTAGCGTGTATCATCTTACGAGAATACAATATGGTATAGATAATCCAGAAGAAGTCTGCATAAAAGTCTTTGCCCAAAAGGATAATCCTAGAATTCCGTCTGTCTTCTGGATTTGGAGAAGTGCCGATTTTCAAGAACGCGAATCTTATGATATGGTGGGAATCTCTTATGATAATCATCCGCGCCTTAAACGTATCCTAATGCCTGAAAGTTGGATAGGCTGGCCCTTACGTAAGGATTATATAACCCCCAATTTTTATGAAATACAAGATGCTCATTGAATGATAAGAAATTCATGCTCACTTATACAACACAACTCCAGATTTTATTCAAGTCAAGGAATATTTTTAGGTTCTTTTCCTAGATGAAACGGAATACCTATTTATAATTAATTCCTAATTATACAAAAGCATTCCAGATAGACTGAGCAAAAAAAGGGTTTCATTTGGATTCCCCTATTTTGAAAATCGCATATTAATTTCCTTCATATGAACAGAAAAATAGGATGACTCAAAGAAGTTCTCTACCAGGAACTTTGTACCGCGCACATTACTTAGCACAACTAGGAAAATAAGATAAGATAAAGATAAGCAAGACTAAAAAAATATTCGTCGGAATAGCGGAATACAAAATTAAGAAACGCAAAAAAATAAAGGGGAATCTCACCCCCTTCTTTATCATAAAGAAAAGATATATTTTAAAACTTCTTTAAAAAGAAAAAGAAGTGCCTCTATATTTATATTATAGATTTATCCACTTAGATGAATAAATATTATTAATGAATATGTATCACAATCCATCTCGAGGTATTTGGATCAATACCTATTCGGTGGATCTTTTTTTTTTTTTTCTCTGCCAGGAACCAGATTTGAACTGGTGACACGAGGATTTTCAGTCCTCTGCTCTACCAACTGAGCTATCCTGACCTTTTCTTGTGCATCATCCTAGTAGAGTATTTGTATCTATGTCAATTAAAAGGACTAAAAATTAATTAAAGTATTTCAAATT
Organism: Triticum urartu; assembly: GCF_056163025.1. Classification (NCBI taxonomy): domain Eukaryota; kingdom Viridiplantae; phylum Streptophyta; class Magnoliopsida; order Poales; family Poaceae; genus Triticum; species Triticum urartu. The sequence goes on along the minus strand of NW_028259461.1, from coordinate 3,951,998 downwards.
TTAAATTTGAAAATGGGGGGGGTAGTCCTATGCATTGTGCATGGTTTACTTAAATAAAACTTAAAAATAGAGTGAATAACCAAGATTTCTTGCCGATACTCTAATAAAAAAGAAATCTATTCAATGAATAGGATAAGATCCATTGAGTTCTCTTCGCATTCCTTTGTGAAAGAGTAGAATGAGAAAGCTAATGAATCTTAAACCCATTGCATTGATAAAAAGAAAAAAAAGTGCATTGATAAAAAGAAAAAAAAAAAGAGGATAAATAATAATAATATAGTATAGTTAGGGAATAAAAGAGGATTTGGGGATAGAGGGACTTGAACCCTCACAACTTATAAAGTCGACGGATTTTCCTTTTACTAGAAATTTCATTGTTGTCAGTATTGACATGTAGAATGGGACTCTCTCTTTGTCCTCGTCCGATTAATCCACTTTTTTAAAGATCTCGAAAACTTTGAATTTTAATTGAAGAATTTGATTATTCAATATTCGATTGGAGTGGATTCACAATAATGAAAAAAAAAAATTATGATATGAGTTTTTTATTTCATAATCATTATCATTTCTAATTTCATTTTTAAAAAAGATAAAGAACCTATATTATAATTAGAATATAATATGAGTTCTGTGATTAATCGTTTGCTATGTCAGTATCTATACGTGTTTATTAAATGTATAAGGTATAAAACCCCTCTTTCTCTAATTTAGAACTAGAAGGAATTCCACTAACAACACAACGTAATTAACTCGATTCGTTAGAACAGCTTCCATTGAGTCTCTGCACCTATCCTTTTCCTTTGTATTCTAGTTCGAGAACCCCTTGTTTTCTCAAAACACGGATTTGGCTCAGGATTGCCCTTTTTTAATTCCAGGGTTTCTCTGAATTTGGAAGTTACCACTTAGCAGGTTTCCATACCAAGGCTCAATACAATCAAGTCCGTAGCGTCTACCGATTTCGCCATATCCCCATTTCCCTCTTCTTTGAGACCAGGATTCCTTGTGTAATTTCATCCATCTCTTAGTTTTTTTTTTGAATCATTGAGTTCATCACTCAACGTAGTCTAGCAGTTCAGTTCGACTCTATTTGAGAGACCTCGCTTGCTTATTGCAATTCAGAATTGAATTGATTCTATCCTTGATGTATTTGCAATTCAATCCGAATCAATATATCCAAAAGTTTTTATCTCCCCCACCTCCCGTCTTACTTTTTTATAGTATTCAAAATTATACTATAACGCTTGATATTTATTCTTTTTTTCTAATCAGAATTAGCAATTTTATTTACTCTGACTCTATGTTCCCCTTAGTGAAATATTAATCCTCAAATTATTAACAAATAATAAAGTCTATAATGATCGAATGAAAATACCAATAAATTCTATAATTTTATTTTTTAATATCCTATAGTTAAGCATATCAAGCTAACTTTATCTTTAAGAAGTTTTAGTATTTTTTTATTTTTATAAGTATAACTTCAAATTTAGAACTAGTTAATAGCTAAGATTAATAACTAATATCTGAGATTTTACGGATTTCCTATACTATACCTATTTCTATTTGTTACACTATTTCCGTTATGTAAGCCCACTTAGCTCAGAGGTTAGAGCATCGCATTTGTAATGCGAGGGTCATCGGTTCAAATCCGATAGTCGGCTTTTTTTTCTCTATCGATGTTCTACGAACAAGAATCTCTTTTTTTCCGAATTAAATGGAGAATCCAGGATCTTTTATGTTTTTTACCTTACAATTTTGCTAGATACAAAACAATAAAATAAATAATATATATACAAAAAAAAAAGATTTTGATGAAATTCCATTTTTTGGGGTACTTTAGTTGATTTTACTCTGTTTATCCTGTAGTTTAATTCAGTTTTAATTTCGATGTATTCTGTAATGTAAATACAATGAAATTAATTGTGTAAAATGAAATTTCAATAAAATAAAAAAAGGAGTCTTCATGTCCCGTTATCGAGGACCTCGTTTAAAAAAAATACGCCGTCTGGGAGCTTTACCAGGACTCACTAGAAAAACACCTAAATCCGGAAGTAATCTTAAAAAAAAATTCAATTCTGGGAAAAAGGAGCAATATCGTATTCGTCTTCAAGAAAAACAGAAATTGCGTTTTCATTATGGTCTGACAGAACGACAATTACTTAGATATGTACATATCGCTGGAAAAGCAAAAAGGTCAACAGGCCAGGTTTTACTACAATTACTTGAAATGCGTTTGGATAATATCCTTTTTCGATTGGGTATGGCTTCAACCATTCCTGGGGCCCGCCAATTAGTCAACCATAGACATATTTTAGTTAATGGTCGTATAGTCAATATACCAAGTTTTCGTTGCAAACCCCGAGATATTATTACTACGAAAGATAACCAAAGATCAAAAGGTCTGGTTCAAAATTATATTGCTTCATCGGACCCGGGGAAATTGCCAAAGCATTTGGCGATTGACACGTTGGAATATAAAGGACTAGTAAATAAAATCCTAGATAGGAAGTGGGTCGGTCTCAAAATAAATGAGTTGTTAGTTGTAGAATATTACTCTCGTCAGACTTGAACTTAACGAAAAAAGGAAAGGTTCATAGAATTTTCTTCCCCTTCCCCTTTCCCCGAACTAAATCGCCCTAAGACCATTACCATTAATTTGTATTTTCCCATCAACTAGCTAAAATTGATTAACCCTAGGATTAGGATCCTTTTTTCTTTTTTCCTCTATGTGTATTTTACATACCACAGTAATTTGCTATAGAGAATTTCTAATTTCTATTAAATCAAAATAAGATAATATAAGATATTATATTATTGCTGGAAAAAATTGTTATTTGATTTGATACATTGTGATCCTTAACGTTGATGAATTAAGAAAAACGGAAAGAGAGGGATTCGAACCCTCGGTAAACAAAAGTCTACATAGCAGTTCCAATGCTACGCCTTGAACCGCTCGGCCATCTCTCCTACATAACTTATTATGGAAAATAAACTGAGTGAATAGCGAGTTTTCTTATTCCTGCAGTACAGGTACAACCGCAACCACTCGGGGGTTCCATAGTTCTATTGGAAAAATTCCTTTTGATCTAAGTGGAAGGATACAGGATTTTTTACTAGAAATTGCGCTCGCTATAAAATAAAAGTTTTAATTTGGGTTTTCCCGCAACTAAAGAAAAAGAAAATGGAAGAATTCTTCTTATTGCATAATAAAATAAAGAAACCTTAGAATTCCGTTTGCATAAGATACGCTACACCATACTATCGAAATCAAAAATAGGGTATGAGACAATTAATAACTTTGAAAACACGAAATAGTTGATAACATAAGTTGTTGTTCAGAAATAGGAAAGTGGAATGAAATCCAGTCTTAGTCAAATATTTCATATCTCTTCGTGTCCAAGCAGAAGGAAAAGGATACAATTTGAGCTGAGCGGAAAATCCATATCTCTCTTATCCATTTAAAGCATATGGATTTAGAGTAGAGCATATGGATCAATCTATTTATAATTATAAGAATCGAATGTGTTTGTTTTTATGTTATTTTGTGAAGGAATGAAAACAATTCTATATAGAATGGGTTGGGAATTATGCCTAGATCCCGTGGAAATGGAAATTTCATTGATAAGACCTCCTCAATTGTAGCCAATATTTTATTGCGAATAATTCCGACAACCTCAGGAGAAAAAAAGGCATTTACTTATTATAGAGATGGTGCGATTTGACTCTTTTTTTTGCTTTTTTTTAGCCCTACCATATACCTCAGTCTTACGAAAAAGAGAGGGGGGTTGGCATAGAGAGAACCAAATTTGTAAAGCAAACAAACCCACGCTTCGGGAAGGTGAGGCGAACTAACAATTCCTTCCGTCGTGTATCCTCGATTGATGCGGCTTCAGATACTTCAATTGTAGATTTGAGTATTGAGCGAAAGGTTACACCTACAGGATATGGTATGGTATGGATTACAGGCCAATCCTACTCTATTAGTATCCGTAGGCAGCATAGGGGAGAAAAGCACTACACCTAGAAATAGGAATCAACAAGAGAAAAACTTTGTTAGAAATTACCCCTTTCCTGATCGGTATCAGGGCTGGGAAGAATGGTTGGGATAACAAACAACCATCAGGTTTGTACTTTGGATACCCCTATAACCATCAAAGATCGTTGAAGTAGCTAATTCCTCTAAATAGGAGGCGTTGAGAACAAAGAAATTATTGGAGCTATCGTTTTCCTCTAGCATTAATAGAATTCATTGGTGTTAAGAAAAACCTCTTGTGGGAAGGTTGGCTAGAGATTTCTTGGAAAAATACCAGCCCCTTTCGGTTCATAATGAGACGGGACTAATTCTATTTTGATTCTATAGATTATTTCGCTTAGTACTATTATGTACAGAAGGGAGGAGCCGTATGAGATGAAAACCTCATGTACGGTTTTGGAACGGAGATTTTTTGAATAGAATGAACGACCGTAACGGATGTTGGCTCAATCCGAAGGAAATTATGCGGAAGCTTTGCAAAATTATTATGAAGCTACGCGACTAGAAATCGATCCCTATGATCGAAGTTATATACTCTATAACATAGGCCTTATACACACAAGCAATGGAGAGCATACAAAGGCTTTGGAATATTATTTCCGGGCACTAGAACGAAACCCCTTCTTACCGCAAGCTTTTAATAATATGGCCGTGATCTGTCATTACGTGCGACTATCTCCACTATAGAAAGAAAAAAAAAAAAGAGAGGATCAAATTTTCTAGTAAATACTAGAAAAAAAGGGCTTTCTACATAGGGATCGTAAAAACAACGATTTTTCCCTATCAGCTGTAGGAAGGAAGGACACTTCACGAGAATCAAAAAACGAAGAAAGTATGGCCTATACTACTACTCTATGGATAAAGTTTCTCAAATTGATAGAGAAAGCACCGTAAAGATCAATTAGTGAGCGACTGGGTCGATACAACTAAAAAAAACTGCTTACTTATCCCATGATATGGGGCAAAATTTAGGAATCCGCTTATGTAATAGAGCCGATCCACTAAGGGATTAAGCAGCGGTGTAGTATCAGATCCCAAAGATAGTAAGTTCTTTTTTCTTTCTTATGGAAAAAAGTCTTTTTCAAGGATTCTATAGAGATTTCATATATGAAACCGGGATAGTTACCTCTCAGAAAATTTGAACGAAGGCTCTATATCTATCTATGCTTCATTCTTCTGAAGGTGGGAAAAAAGATCAAACTGATTATTGATAAAAATTAGGGTTTGAAACTTAGGTAATTAATTTCTTCTGCTTAACCCAAGAACAAATTGGATCGATTTTTGATAAATCGAATTCAGTTAAGATAGGGGAAATTCAGATAGCAATTTCTGAGCCGTATGAGGTAGGAAACTCTCAAGTACGGTTCTAAGGGAAGGAACTTCCTATTCCGACCGAGGAGAACAGGCCATTCTACAGGGTGATTCGGAAATTGCGGAAGCTTGGTTTGATCAAGCTGCTGAATATTGGAAACAAGCTATAGCGCTTACTCCGGGAAATTATATTGAAGCACAGAACTGGTTGAAGATTACGAAGCGCTTTGAATTTGAATAAGACCATGCTCCTTCTTTTTCATAAAATGGGTGGTTTGGTTGTTGATCCATTAATCAAATAAATTAGGTCGTAAGATCGAATCAAGAATTTCATTATATCCATTTCTTATACCTTCTATTTTATATGATATTTCATAAGAATAAACCATAGGGATAGGGTCTAGAATAGAAGTAATAAAGTGAATAAAAAGAGGGGGCAATCTAAATATTGCTAATATATTAGGACCATCTTATTAATAATTCTAATGAGTTATCTTGGAATTTAGAATCAAATAAAAAACCCTATATTATGCTCAAGGAAAGTAGATATAGATAGGAGCTTATGCCCTCAAAAAAAATACACTAGTTTCTTAAATTAAAAATAAAAAAGATTTTTTTCTTACGTCGAGAAATATTTGTTTTTCAAGATAAACAATGTCCGTTAGGCACCTAATCTTTATGTCATAATAGACCCGAACACTTGCCTCGGATTGACTTCAATATATAATTGCTCCAGTGAATAACTAAAAAAAAAATAGAAGGATGGTAGATAGTAAAGAAAAGAACTAATCACAATATCTATCTTTCAAAATCTATCTTTCAAAATCTATCTTTCAAAATATATATCTTTCAAAGATTCACTAAAAAGACAGTTGGCGGGTCTCTTTGTATGTCTTGTCCGGAAAGAGGAGGACTTAATGATTATTCGTTCGCCGGAACCAGAAGTAAAAATTGTTGTGGATAGGGATCCTGTAAAAACATCTTTTGAGGAATGGGCCAGACCCGGCCATTTCTCAAGAACACTAGCTAAGGGCCCTGATACTACCACTTGGATCTGGAACCTACATGCTGATGCTCACGATTTCGATAGTCATACTGGTGATTTGGAGGAGATTTCTCGAAAAGTCTTTAGTGCTCATTTCGGGCAACTTTCCATTATCTTTCTTTGGTTGAGTGGCATGTACTTTCATGGCGCCCGTTTTTCCAATTATGAAGCATGGCTAAGTGATCCTACTCACATTGGACCCAGTGCTCAGGTAGTTTGGCCTATAGTAGGGCAAGAAATATTGAATGGTGATGTAGGCGGGGGTTTCCGAGGAATCCAAATAACCTCTGGTTTTTTTCAGCTTTGGCGAGCATCTGGAATAACTAGTGAATTACAACTCTATTGTACTGCAATTGGTGCATTGATTTTTGCAGCGTTAATGCTTTTTGCTGGTTGGTTCCATTATCACAAAGCCGCTCCCAAATTGGCCTGGTTCCAAGATGTAGAATCCATGTTGAATCACCACTTAGCGGGATTATTAGGACTTGGGTCTCTTTCTTGGGCGGGGCACCAAATTCATGTATCTTTACCAATTAACCAATTTCTTGACGCTGGGGTGGATCCTAAAGAGATACCACTTCCTCATGAATTTATCTTGAATCGGGACCTTTTGGCTCAACTTTATCCTAGTTTTGCCGAAGGAGCAACCCCTTTTTTCACTTTAAATTGGTCCAAATACGCAGAATTTCTGACTTTTCGCGGAGGACTAGATCCAGTAACCGGTGGTCTCTGGCTGACCGATATTGCGCACCATCATTTAGCTATTGCTATTCTTTTCCTAATCGCAGGTCATATGTATAGGACCAATTGGGGTATTGGCCATGGACTTAAAGATATTTTGGAGGCTCACAAGGGCCCATTTACAGGACAAGGCCATAAGGGTCTTTATGAAATCTTAACAACGTCATGGCATGCTCAATTATCTCTTAACCTAGCTATGTAGGCTCTACAACCATTGTTGTAGCTCATCATATGTATTCTATGCCTCCCTATCCATACCTAGCTACTGACTATGGTACACAACTTTCCTTGTTCACACACCACATGTGGATTGGCGGATTTCTAATAGTCGGTGCTGCTGCACATGCAGCAATTTTTATGGTAAGAGACTATGATCCAACTACTCGATACAACGATCTATTAGATCGCGTCCTTAGACACCGCGATGCAATCATATCCCACCTTAACTGGGTATGTATATTTCTAGGTTTTCACAGTTTTGGCTTGTACATTCATAATGATACCATGAGTGCTTTAGGCCGTCCACAAGATATGTTTTCGGATACTGCCATACAATTACAACCTATCTTTGCTCAATGGGTACAAAATATCCATGCTACTGCGCCTGGCGTAACAGCTCCTGGTGCAACAACAAGTACTAGCTTAACGTGGGGAGGCGGCGAGTTAGTAGCAGTAGGTGGCAAAGTGGCTTTGTTACCTATTCCATTAGGAACCGCAGATTTTTTAGTCCATCACATTCATGCATTTACCATACATGTGACTGTATTAATACTTTTGAAAGGTGTTTTATTTGCTCGGAGTTCCCGTTTGATACCCGATAAAGCAAATCTAGGTTTTCGCTTTCCTTGCGATGGGCCTGGCCGAGGGGGAACATGTCAAGTATCCGCCTGGGATCATGTTTTCTTAGGTTTATTCTGGATGTACAATGCAATTTCGGTAGTCATTTTCCATTTCAGTTGGAAAATGCAGTCGGATGTTTGGGGTACTATAAGTGATCAAGGGGTGGTAACTCATATTACAGGGGGAAACTTTGCACAGAGTTCCATTACGATTAATGGGTGGCTTCGAGATTTCTTGTGGGCACAGGCATCGCAAGTCATTCAGTCTTATGGTTCTTCATTATCTGCATATGGTCTTTTTTTCTTAGGTGCTCATTTTGTCTGGGCCTTCAGTTTAATGTTTTTATTCAGCGGCCGTGGTTATTGGCAAGAACTCATTGAATCTATCGTTTGGGCTCATAACAAATTAAAAGTTGCTCCTGCTACTCAGCCTAGAGCCTTGAGCATTATACAAGGACGCGCTGTAGGAGTAACCCATTACCTTCTGGGTGGAATTGCCACGACATGGGCATTCTTCTTAGCGAGAATTATTGCAGTAGGATAGTGGCTAGGAGGATTTGAAAGGCATTATGGAATTAAGATTTCCCAGGTTTAGCCAAGGCTTAGCTCAGGACCCCACTACTCGTCGTATTTGGTTTGGTATTGCTACCGCACATGATTTCGAAAGTCATGATGATATTACTGAAGAACGTCTTTATCAGAACATTTTTGCTTCTCACTTTGGGCAATTAGCAATAATCTTTCTATGGACGTCCGGAAATCTGTTTCATGTAGCTTGGCAAGGAAATTTTGAATCATGGATACAGGATCCTTTACACGTAAGACCTATTGCTCATGCGATTTGGGATCCTCATTTTGGTCAACCCGCTGTGGAAGCCTTTACTCGAGGAGGTGCTGCTGGTCCAGTGAATATTGCTTATTCTGGAGTTTATCAGTGGTGGTATACAATAGGATTACGCACCAATGAGGATCTTTATACTGGAGCTCTTTTTCTATTATTTCTTTCTACGCTGTCCTTAATAGCGGGTTGGTTACATCTACAACCCAAATGGAAACCAAGCCTTTCGTGGTTCAAAAACGCGGAATCTCGTCTCAATCATCATTTGTCAGGACTTTTCGGGGTAAGTTCTTTGGCTTGGACAGGACATTTAGTTCATGTTGCTATTCCCGCATCCAGGGGGGAGTACGTTCGATGGAATAATTTCTTAGATGTATTACCCTATCCCCAGGGGTTGGGACCCCTTTTGACGGGTCAATGGAATCTTTATGCCCAAAACCCTGATTCGAGTAATCATTTATTTGGTACCGCTCAAGGAGCGGGAACTGCCATTCTAACTCTTCTTGGGGGATTCCATCCACAAACACAAAGTTTGTGGCTGACCGATATGGCTCACCATCATTTAGCTATTGCATTTATTTTTCTCATTGCCGGTCACATGTATCGAACTAACTTCGGAATTGGGCACAGTATTAAAGATCTTTTAGAAGCGCATACTCCTCCGGGGGGTCGATTAGGGCGTGGGCATAAGGGCCTTTATGACACAATCAACAATTCGATTCATTTTCAGTTAGGTCTTGCTCTAGCTTCTTTAGGGGTTATTACTTCCTTAGTAGCTCAACATATGTACTCTTTACCTCCTTATGCATTCATAGCACAAGACTTTACTACTCAAGCTGCTTTATATACTCATCACCAATATATTGCAGGGTTCATCATGACAGGGGCTTTTGCTCATGGAGCTATTTTTTTCATTAGGGATTACAATCCGGAACAGAATGAGGATAATGTATTGGCAAGAATGTTAGACCATAAAGAAGCTATCATATCTCATTTAAGTTGGGCTAGCCTCTTTCTAGGATTCCATACCTTGGGCCTTTATGTTCATAACGACGTCATGCTTGCTTTTGGTACTCCAGAAAAGCAAATCTTGATCGAACCTATATTTGCCCAATGGATACAATCTGCTCATGGCAAGACGACATATGGGTTCGATATACTCTTATCTTCAACGAATGGCCCCGCTTTCAATGCGGGTCGAAGCCTATGGTTGCCCGGATGGTTGAATGCTGTTAATGAGAATAGTAATTCGCTTTTCTTAACAATAGGACCTGGGGATTTCTTGGTTCATCATGCTATTGCTCTAGGTTTGCATACAACTACATTGATTTTAGTAAAGGGCGCTTTAGATGCACGCGGTTCCAAATTAATGCCAGATAAAAAGGATTTTGGATATAGTTTTCCTTGTGACGGCCCAGGGCGCGGCGGTACTTGTGATATTTCTGCTTGGGACGCATTTTATTTGGCAGTTTTCTGGATGTTAAATACCATTGGGTGGGTTACTTTTTATTGGCATTGGAAACATATCACATTATGGCAGGGCAACGTTTCACAATTTAATGAATCCTCCACTTATTTGATGGGATGGTTAAGAGATTACCTATGGTTAAACTCTTCACAACTTATCAATGGATATAATCCTTTTGGGATGAATAGTTTATCGGTATGGGCGTGGATGTTCTTATTTGGACATCTTGTTTGGGCTACTGGATTTATGTTCTTAATTTCCTGGCGGGGGTATTGGCAGGAATTAATTGAGACTTTAGCATGGGCTCATGAACGCACACCTTTAGCTAATTTAATTCGCTGGAGAGATAAGCCCGTGGCTCTTTCCATTGTGCAAGCAAGATTGGTTGGATTAGCTCACTTTTCCGTGGGTTATATATTCACTTATGCAGCTTTCTTGATTGCCTCAACATCAGGCAAGTTTGGTTAATTTAGTTTGTTTTTTTGTACTGTATCAGCACCTAGTTCATTACTCTTGATAGAGAGGGAGGATCTGCCTTTTTAGATTTCTTTTTCTATTTATTTTTCCATCTAGGATTAGAACCGTATACTTGGTAATAATAGCAACGACACATTATGGCAAAAAAAAGTTTGATTCAGAGGGAGAAGAAGCGGCAGAAATTAGAACAGAAATATCATTTGATTCGTCAATCTTTAAAAAAAAAGATAAGAAGCAAAGTTTCTCCCTTGAGTTTGAGTGAAAAAACGAAAATGCGAGAAAAATTGCAATCCCTACCGCGTAATAGTGCACCTACACGCCTTCATCGACGTTGTTTTTTGACCGGAAGACCTAGAGCTAACTATCGACATTTTGGGCTATCCGGACACGTACTTCGAGAAATGGTTTATGAATGTTTGTTACCGGGTGCAACAAGATCCAGTTGGTAAGGATAAAATACCCTTTCGTATTTGTATGGATTTCTGGAATTGATAATCATAGAGGAGCCCTCTTTACCATTCTGTATAAATGGACTATTCTATTTGTATAGATATTGGTAGAGGGGCGTATCCAACCCTCTTTTATCCACTAGTTACCCCTCTTTAGTTTAAGAGTATAGAGCAGTTTGGTAGCTCATAAGGCTCATAACCTTGGGGTTGCGGGTTCGATTCCCACTACCGCCTCCATACTCCTTCTTTATGATATATGCATGATATAATATATACATCATGCATTTGTATCTGGATTTTTTGATTTCCTAAAAGAGTTTTGGTCTAACAGTTTTTTCTCGGAAGAAGCAAAAAAATAAAAGAAAGAATAAAATATGAAAGAAAAGCGTCCATTGTCTAATGGATAGGACAGAGGTCTTCTAAACCTTTGGTATAGGTTCAAATCCTATTGGACGCAATCTTATTTCTATCTATTCTTTAAATAACTATACTAAACTAAAAACAAAGAAAACTTTTTTGCATGATTCAAATGAAAAAGCTTTCTCAACGATTCCTATTCTACTAACAAGAGTAGACATGCAAAATTTATTTGTTACTGAAGAGAAAACCGTTCCAGCTGTTCCTGAATAGCTTCCTTCAAAAGGATTTCCGCTTGCTCGGTGAATGTCTTGCTAGAAGATATAATTTCTTGGAATTGAGGTTTAGTATCTTTTAGATGTTTACGTAACTCATCCAGAAATTTATTTACCTGTTCAATTTCTAACGAATCAAGATATCCTCTTGTTCCGGTATAAATAGTAGCTATCTGCTCTTCCACTGGGAGAGGATTTGCCTGGGATTGTTTAAGCAATTCCCTTAATCGTCGACCCCTTGCCAATTGATTCTGACTTGTTTTATCGAGAGCAGAGGCGAATTGTGCAAAGGCTTGTAACTCTGCGAATTGCGCTAGTTCCAATTTTGATTTGCCAGCTACTTGTTTCATGGCTTTAATTTGAGCCGCGGATCCTACTCTGGAAACAGAAATACCCACATTAATAGCGGGTCGAATTCCGGCATTGAATAGATCCGCAGATAAGAATATTTGTCCATCTGTAATGGAGATTACATTAGTAGGAATATAGGCGGAAACGTCTCCAGATTGAGTCTCAACTATTGGTAAAGCGGTCATACTTCCTTCGCCTAAAAGAGAATTTAATTTAGCGGCTCTTTCTAAAAGGCGTGAATGCAAATAAAAAACATCCCCTGGATAAGCCTCACGTCCGGGAGGTCTTCTTAATAGAAGGGACATTTGGCGATAAGCTTGTGCCTGTTTGGAGAGATCATCATAAATTATTAAAGTATGCCGTTCGCGGTACATAAAATACTCAGCCAGGGCTGCTCCCGTATAAGGAGCGAGGTATTGTAATGTAGCAGGTGAATCCGCCATTTCAGCTACTACAATAGTGTATTCCATGGCCCCCTCCTCATGGAAAGTAGTTACTACTTGAGCTACGGAGGATGCTCTTTGACCGATAGCTACATAAACACATATTACACCTTGCCCTTTTTGATTGAGAATTGTATCTGTGGCTACTGCTGTTTTGCCAGTCTGTCTGTCCCCAATAATTAACTCTCGCTGACCGCGCCCTATAGGGATCATCGAATCGATAGCAATAAGCCCTGTTTGAAGAGGTTCGTATACGGAACGCCTGGAAATTATACTTGGAGCAGGAGATTCAATTAAGCGAGATTCGGAAGCTATAATTTCGCCTTTCCCATCAATAGGTTTAGCCAGAGCATTTACAACACGACCCAAGTAAGCCTCACTCACGGGTATCTGAGCAATTCTTCCTGTTGCTTTTACAAAACTTCCCTCTTGTATCATCAACCCATCGCCCATTAATACAATCCCAACATTTTTGGATTCCAAATTCAGAGCAATACCCCTAGTACCTTCTGCAAATTCGACTAATTCACCTGACATTATTTCACCAAGACCTATAATACGAGCAATCCCATCCCCCACTTGAACTACGCGACCTATATTCTCAATCCCTACTTTCCTATTATATTGTTCAATACGTTCGCGGAGAATTTTATGAATTTCGTCGACTCGAAGGGTTGCCATTAGTGTTTCTTGACTCTTTTTTCGGAAGCAAGGGGAAAAATAATGCCTAAATTCTAAACGAAAGTAGAAGTTCAAGGCCTAATTAATTTAATTATTTCTTCCATTCCAGGGACCCGAGAATGCCAATATTAGCACGAATCGTACGGAAATGTAACTCGGTATTCAAACAACTATTCAGAGTTCCTAGAGCTCCTTGTACGGCCTGTTGGAAAACCCGCTGTCGGACCTGATTCATTGCCCTTTGTTTTTCAAAATAAAGGGTTTCGTTTTTAGACTTTTCCAATTGTTCCAAACTAATAGAAGTAGCATTAATCAAATTTGCTTTTTCTCGTTCTATCTCAGAGTATCCATTCATTCGATACTCATCCGCTTCTAGTTCGACTTTCTGTAATCGAATCCGAGCTTTTTCGAGTTGCTCAATGGTCCCTCTACGCAATTCTTCTGAATTTCGAATAGTACTCAAGATCCTCTGTTTTCGATTATCTAATAAATCTTTTAATGAAAGTAGATTATTTTGTAAGTTTACAACTTTTATGATCTCTTCCCGAACCAAACATGAATCTTTCGATTCATTTGGCTCTCACGCTCCTTTTTTTTTTTCTATAGCTATTTCCATATCTTTTTTTTAAGTAATGAGCCTATCCTCTATCTTTCTTCTTTTTTATGTTTATATTTCAATATACCGAAACCTATATAAGACTAGATAAATATTAAGAGGACTCTTCCGCCTAGATAAAAATATATCATGGTCAGCAAAGTTGTTTCTTTATTTTTATTTGCCCTCTAGTTAATAATTTCAATTTCATTAAGAAAAACTAACTAAATAAATGGAAAATGAAAATTAATAGAATTCTTTTTTATTTTTTTTTTCTTCAAATCCAAAAAATTTCTCTTTTTTATACATAGGTCGTCGATTCGGCATTGGTTAAAAAAGGGCAGGGTGCCCCCTTTTTTTTCTAGTAAATAGTTCAAACCATTTTATCGATATGAGTGTTCTATATCAGATAAATTTTACATTAGCTATTTCCCGTTTAAATTGGTACTAATACTAATATAGTTGTAGAAAGAGTACCTCTTTTTGCCTGGACTTCAAGCAGTTTAGCTTTAACCGTGTTAATGGTCTCACATTCTTGGTTTATAGAGAATCAAAGTTGATTTACCAATGAGTCGCGAAATGCTATGGTTCTTCCATATGATTTCTGAATTTATTCAGAAGTAATTCGTCGAGATCGTGCACCCTTTTCTTATTTATCCGAAAAATACTAAAAAATATTATAAAGTGCAGCCGGATAGATCCAATCTATTCTTGAAATAGACAACTCGCACACACTCCCTTTCCAAAAAAAATCAAAACACCAACCACTACAGTTAGATTTATTAGATTTGTTGCTAAAATATCGGTATTAAGCCCGAAACTGCCAGCGGATGGCCAGTGAGCTAAAAAAACGAAAGAATGGGTTACATTTTTCATATGCTCTCCTCTTATAGATAGGACGAACAAAGAACAAAGTTTTTCGATCACTTACTTCGCTCGCCCTTTTTTGATCGGTTTTTTTAATGCAAATAGATTCAATCTAGTAATTTCTTTTAGATTAAGTCTTACGTCTTGTTTGACCGGTGAAAGACTTCCTTTGTTGAAATGTTCTGTTCCCAAAATTCCTAAAATAAAAGGAAAAAACTTTCCACTTTCCTAAACTAAGGACGGGAAATAAGAAGGTGAGCATATCTTCTAAATTAATAATACTCAACTCAGCCCTTCCTAGAATGGGGTATTATCTGTCCCGATAAATAGATAATTCCAGGAGTAATAAATAGGAGTAAATTAAATAAAGTATTGATATAATTGGAATTGTGGAAGCAAATACCAATTTACTAAAAAAAGAAAAAAGTATCTAATCGAAATCGAAAGAATTTTTTTTTTAAGATTAAACAAAAGGGTTCGCAAATAAAAGCGCTAGTGCCACAACTAGTCCATAAATTGTTAAAGCTTCCATAAAAGCTAGACTAAGCAATAAAGTACCTCGTATTTTACCTTCTGCTTCTGGCTGTCTCGCAATACCTTCTACAGCTTGTCCTGCAGCAGTACCTTGACCAACTCCAGGTCCAATAGAAGCAAGCCCTACGGCCAATCCAGCAGCAATAACAGAAGCAGCAGCAATTAGTGGATTCATGGTGAGTATTTCCTCGTGTCAAAAAAAAGAAATGGTTAAGGATACAATCAACCAATAAATTCTTACTTCTAAGCTCTATTGGGGAGAAGTAAAGTAACTAAAAAGTACAAATTGAAATCAAATTGAAATGATAATGTGAATTGTCCGAACTACATAGAAGGGAATTCCATATCCATATATCGGATTAGATAATGAATCTAACCTAGGAATATATAATATAATATCCTATATATATACATTTGTTTCTTCTATTTTGTTTGCATATTTTCTCATTTTCTATTGAATCGGATTCTAAAATCATTGCTTAAAGTGGAAACCTGCATAAAAGAGGACTCCACTTATAGACATTAAGGATATTATAGTATAGATCTAGCCTGACTCCACCCTCCTTAATGCATATATACTTTGAAAATTCCATAATATAGTCTATTCTATTCTCTCTCCTACAACTCTAGGCTATATATTCATACGCATTTCTAACTATTTTTTTGCAACCAAGCAGATTATCTGGAACCATGCATGAATTGAGCTAAGCTGCAAAAAAAAAAAATACTATTTCCAAAAAGAGTCAATTCAATGATGACCCTCCATGGATTCACCTATATAGGCTGCGGCTAATGTTGCAAAAATAAGAGCTTGAATACCGCTTGTAAATAATCCAAGAAACATGACCGGTATAGGGATTACTAAGGGGACTAAAGAAACAAGAACAACAACGACTAATTCATCCGCCAATATATTCCCGAAAAGTCGAAAGCTAAGCGATAATGGTTTTGTGAAATCTTCTAGGATGTTAATTGGTAAAAGGATTGGAGTTGGTTTAATATATTTCTCGAAATAGCTCAATCCTTTTTTGCTAAGACCAGCATAAAAATATGCCGCTGACGTGAGTAAAGCTAAAGCAACAGTAGTATTTATATCATTCGTGGGCGCTGCTAATTCCCCATGGGGTAACTCTATAATTTTCCAAGGTAAAAGAGCAC
Organism: Triticum urartu; assembly: GCF_056163025.1. Taxonomy (NCBI): domain Eukaryota; kingdom Viridiplantae; phylum Streptophyta; class Magnoliopsida; order Poales; family Poaceae; genus Triticum; species Triticum urartu. Next base: position 3,935,539 of record NW_028259461.1, on the reverse strand, counting down.
CCGACCAATTCGAAACAAAAATAAAAAGGAACATAGTTCCAATAAAGGGAACCCAGGGACCATATTCTTCTCCAATCTGAGTTTTGCTCAAGTCTCGAATAAACTCAAGGACATATTCAAAAAAATTCTGACCGTCGGTCGGGATGGTTTGTGGATTCCGAACAGCTATGACAACTGAACCTAGCAAGATAGTAATTACGACCCAAGAAGTGATGAGTACTTGGGCATGAATTTGGAAACCTCCTATTTGCCAATAGAAGTGTTGGCCTACTTCTACACCCGATATATCGTATAACCCCTTGAGTGTTTTAATGGAACAAGGTATAATATTCATATTGTCCTCTGATAAAAATTGAACTTCAAAAAAGGAATTCTTTTGATTCAACCATCTCTTTCTCAACTCAGCAACTTGAAGTATTAATCTTATATTTAGGATACCAAGAAAGCACATCAGATCATAATATATATCAATACCCTCTAATATATATCAATATTCCCCTTCTTTTTTCTATGCAAAAAAAATTCTATGCAAAAAAAAAGATATAGTAAAGTAAGTGATTCCATAAATTTACGCAGTTGCCCAAGAATTCACTATATATTCTTAATCAACGATTTCTTATATAGAGAGAACGGCCCTCACAAATTGAAAATACTAATTTGTTAAGAATCAATCGAATTGAAGTCATAGTGTCATCGTTGGCTGGAATCGATATATTCGCGAGATCCGGGTCACAATTTGTATCGACTAAAGAAATAGTAGGAATCCCCAAAATGGCACATTCCCGAAGAGCTATATACTCTTTTTGCTGATCAAGGACGATCACAATGTCTGGCAATCTCGTCATATATTTGATCCCGCCGAGATACCTTTGCAAAGTAGATAATTTTCTCTTCAAGATTGCCACATCTCTTTTTGGGAGATGGTGGAATTTTCCCATTTTTTCTTCTGCTCTTAAGTCTCTAAATTGAGAAAGTCTAGTTTTCGTAATCGACCAATTCGTTAACATACCACTGAACCACTTTTTATTAACATAATGACAACGAGCCCTTATTGCAGCTGATGCTACTAAATCTGTTGCTCTTTTTTTGGTACCAACAATTAAGAAACTTTTTCCCTGACTTGCTGCATCAAAAACTAAATCACAAGCTTCTGATAAAAAACGAGCCGTTCTAGCGAGATTTATAATATGAGTACCTTTACGCTTTGCCGAAATGTAAGGGGCCATTTTAGGATTCCATTTCTTAATACCATGACCAAAATGAACTCCTGCTTCTATCATCTCTTTCAAATTAATGTTCCAATATCTTCTTGTCATTTTTTCCACACTTCCTTTTTTTTAATCCTACCATTCCATTACGGAATTTAGTTCTTTTTGAAGATTAAGAAAGATCCGAAATAGCTTGAAATAAATAATAATTGTTCCGAGAGAACCTTGTACTAAGATAAGAGTTGGCCATTGATACATGGTATAAACATAACCACCTTAATGAATTAACTGACTTGTTTTACTTATTAAAATAAAAATCTTAAAAATCTAAAATTTGACCTGTTAGTGTTCTAAGTTCAAAAGTCTAGTAAAGTAAAAAATATTTTTATGGGGGTTCTTATGTCTCATAAAAATTGTTTGTTACGTCAGAATCTGAAGAAACTAATTCTGTATGGAGAAACAAAAAATCTCTCATTTCCGACGCGAATAGATTTTTTTTTTTTATTTCGAAATAAAGGTTCTTGTCTTGTGGGGAACGATGCACAAATTTTTGGAATCCGGTACCAACAGGTATAATCCCCCCCAGAACTACGTTTTCTTTCAAGCCTTTCAACCAATCAATGCGACCTCGTAGGGCAGCTTTTGCTAAAACTCGAGCAGTTTCTTGAAAACTTGCTTCAGATATGAAACTTTGGGTATTCAGGGAAGCCCTTGTTATTCCCAATAAGATTGCCCGATAATAGATCGATTCATCCAAAGCTCGTCCTGCTCGTTCCGCTCGCAATAGTCCGATTAATTCCCCAGGCGAAAAAACATTAGACATTCCATCTTCGGAAACCCGCACTTTTGATGTTACTTGGCGTATAATAATCTCTATATGTCTATTATGGATCTGTACCCCTTGGGATCGATAAACCTTTTGGATTTTATTAACCAAAGAGATACGACTTTGGGCTATGGTTAGCTCAGCTCCAATCAAGAATCCCCAAGGGACCCCAAGAATTCTTGGTATACGCTCATTCCAATCCTCAATTCTCCTTTCGAGATTCGGGGATAATGAATCAATTGAACGCGCTTCAAAGATTTGTTCCACTTTTGGAAGACCTTGCGTTATGTCACTAGATCTCGATTTTTCATATATAAACGTAACTAACCTATCTCCCTTGTAAAGGATTTCTCCATAATGACCATTAACAGTTGCTCCTGTAGTGGCCAAATAAGGTTTAGCTGCTCTTATAACAAAGGAATTCATATTTACAATGAAAATTTGACCGGATTTTTTTATGTGCGATTTAAATAGACATACATTTTCACAAATAAATTGTCCAAGGTGAATTATTGCCAATGTCTCTTCCCAAGAATCATGATGGACAAAGTGACAATTCAAAAGGAATGGATCCAACATTATGTTACTATCGAAATTAGAAATCCTTTTATTTTCATCTATTAAAGAGTATTTAAGTTCTTGAAGTACTTGGAAGGTTTGTTTTAAATTGTCAACGAACAAATATTTTTTTAACAGGATTTTATTATGCGTTAGTAAATAGTAAGATGAAGAAAAATGCGATATACTAGCTACAATAGCGCCTAAGGGCCCAAAAATTTCTCGAATAGAATAGGAATTCTAGGATTCCATTCTTTTATCGCATTGGGATGTTTTGAATTCTTGAATAAACCAATTCGAGAACAGTTGGATGCCGACAAAATCATCAAAGAGTGGTATTCTTTATTTCGATTCAACAAAGTGCCAATAGCTTCTGGATGTTGGCTAAGTGATTCAATCTTCGCCTTGGAATAAAAAGAATTGATATTGGCGCGATCTAACCTATTATGGGGAATCGGTCCTGCACTTGTCCTACCATACCTTTTTCGTGTATACGAAATAGTGGACTTGACTAACTCAATTCTTAGGAAATCGCGAATAAGATCATTTGCTCTTACCTCAACAAGGGAAGCACCAGCCTTTTCTTTTTCTTCTTGTTCCCAATTCACTACTAAGCAAGTTCTAACAAATTGACTATTTGTGTGATAAATTCTTTGAGTTAACTTGCTATTTTCATGAGAAATAAAATTGACAAGTCGAATTTGGAGATTATTTTCTTCTTGCAAGAGATCCTGCGGGAAAAGTGTTGCTAAATTTCTTCCTTCGTCCATTTCATATGCCACTGTAGGGCGAACGGAAACAAAATACTTTTCCTTGCTCTTGAGAATTTTTTTCCGTTGAACATAGACCCAATTTTTCCTTTTTTTTGATTCCTTAGAATCTTTTTTTTGTCTTTCTGGCGGTATCAAACAGCCACCTAATATCTTATCCGCCTCTTCAGGAAAATGAATATCTCCGGAAAATATTTTGAGTTCCGTATGGCTTTTTTTTCTCTTCACTCGGACCAGTCCGCCTAGTCGACTTCTTGTATTTTTTGTGAGTTGTGTATTCACTCCAATAATACTATTGTCAAGTATCTTTAGGGATGAAGATCTCGGCAAGATATGAAGTTCTTGAAGAATGAAAAAAAACCGATCTACTTCTTTTTGGTATTTTAGACTAAATTCTTTTGTTCCTCGATGCTCAATCAAACCCTCTTTTTTTAAGATGGAATCTTCCTCTGGGCTCTCGTATTCGTCCTCTGAATCTTCTTCTGAGTCTTCCTCTAAAGTACCATATTTTTCCTCTGCGCTTTCCCCGGGGCTGCCATATTCGTCTTCTGAGTCTTCCTCTAGAGTTCCATATTCGTCCTCTTGGGTCCTATATTTGCTCTCTGGGCTCCCATATTCCTCTTCTGAGTCTTTCTCTAAAGTCCTATATTCGTTCTCTGGGTTCCCATATTCGTTTTCTGGGCTCCCATATTCGTCTTCTAGGGTTTCATATTCGTATTCGTCTTCTAGGATTCCATATTTAGATTCTTCTAGGGTTTCATATTCATATTCGTCCTCTCGGGTCCTGTATTCGTCTTCTAGGGTCTCATATTCCTCTTCTGAGTCTTCCGCTCGAGTCCTATATTCTTCTTCTAGGGTCCTATATCTAAATTTAACAATTCCTGAACCCTTTTTATCTTTTCTGTATCGGGGATCGTCAAAATAAGCAAAAATAGTATTTCTACGTAAAACACCCATAAGGGGGATTTCAATCGAAATCCCAAAACAGGATATTAGTTCTTTCTCTTGTTCTTGATGATATTGTAATGGAATGACGAACCTATTTCTTCGCTTTTTCGCCAACAAATCTGAATTATCTTGAAAAATAGAAGGATAGATAAAATTCCAATGGCCATTGGACATGATTCGATCCGACGTTGAATAATCAAGAATTTCCCTATCTTTTTTACCATAAGTATTCATTTGATCTTGATCCTTGTGGAGTGAAAAAGACGCTATACTGGATCTGCACATACTTACTGACAATATCCATAAATGGCTTGTTTTTGGTAATCGGCGAAGATTACCATATTGATATTCGGGCGCATGGTAAACATCAGTACTCCAGTGCATTTCGCCGTCTGATTCAGAATAAATATGCTTTTGTACCCTTTCTTTAAAATGTAAAGTGGACGTTCCGGCACGAATCTCCGCAATTACTTGTTCGGATTTTACATATTGATCATTTTGCACTAGAATCAAGCTTTTTGAGGGAATATTCACACTATATAGAATATCTTGACTCTGAATAGTTACATGCAAGTCTATATAACATAGAAAAGCAGGCTGCCCATGACGGGTACGTGTGGGGTGAACCAAATTCTCATTGAATTTTATTTTTCCATTCGAAGGGGATCGTACAAGGTCGGCAGTACCCCCTGTGAATACTCCGCCAGTATGAAAAGTTCTTAATGTTAGTTGAGTCCCTGGCTCCCCAATTGATTGACCTGCAATAATACCTACGGCTTCTCCCAATTCGACCAGATCACTATGAGTAGGACTCCGGCCATAGCATAATTGACAGATCCAAGAAGTGCTTCGGCAAGTAAAGGGGGTTCTAATATATATTGGTTGTGCTCGAAATGGTTGTGCTCGAAAGGCAGTTATGAATCGATTGACTAATCCAATTCCAATATCTTGATTTCGCGCGGCAATGCATCGTGAACCGATATATATATCGTCTGCTAATACACGACCAATTAGTGTTTGGACAAAAAGTTTTTCCGTCATCCCATTTTGAGGACTTACAGAAATACCTCGGATAGTACCACAATCTCTTCTACGCACAATAATATGTTGAACTACTTCAACAAGTCTACGTGTAAGATATCCAGCATCTGCTGTTCGCACAGCAGTATCTACAACCCCTTTGCGGGCTCCATAGCAGGAAATTATATATTCTGTCAAAGAAAGTCCCTCGCGTAAATTGCTTTGAATAGGTAAATCAATCATTTGTCCTTGAGGGTCCGACATTAATCCTCTCATACCTACTAATTGGTGTACTTGAGATGCATTTCCTCTGGCTCCTGAAAAAGACATTAGATAGACTGGATTAGAAGGATCCGTTATCCGAAAATTTGAATTCATTTCTTGTTTCAAATATTCACTTGTCGCATACCATATCTCAACAGATTGGCGTAATTTTTCTACCGCGTGTACAGCCCCATAATAATAGTGTTTCTCCAAAAGAAAACTCTGTTGTTCCGCGTCTTGGACTAACCATCCCTTAGAGGGTATTGTTAAAAGATCCTCGATTCCTAACGAAATCGATGTAGTAGTGGCTTGATGGAAGCCCAGAGTCTTTAGTTGATCCAGTATATGGGATGTATATCCCATTCCAAAATGATCTATTAATCTGCTAATAAGTCGTTTCATACCAGTTCCGTCTATCTCTTTATTATGAAAGACCAGATTGGCCCGTTCCGCCATACATAAGTACCCCCTTTTCGGCTGAGTAGGATTCGACAATTGCTGAGTAGGATTCGACAATGGGCCTGAGTCAGTGATTCGAAAATTTAATTAACTTAATTGCCTCAATCTCAATCTGGATTCGCGTGGCAAATAATGATGATACTAGGGAAATCGGAATGCCCCCCGAAAGGGGAGGGGCATCGCCGAATCTAACTTTCTTGTTTAGGTAGTGTATGAATAGGCCTGACTAAATCCTTGTATGGCTTCCTCTATTTCTCTATAAAAAGAAATATGACCAAGAGTGGTTCGAATGTATATCGAACGAATTTCTTTTTTTCTATTTCCCATTATTAGATAGTGGGCATAAATCTCATGATAAGTCCCCAAAGATTCATATTGAACTTCAATCGGAACTTCTCTTGACCCAATGACGCGTTGATCCAGGTTCCATCGTAGCCACAAGGGACTATCTAAACTGATTAGTTTTTGTCTATAAGCTCCCAGTGCATCATAAGAACTAGAAAAATGGGGTTCTTTATCTTTCCTATATTTAAAATTATTATTATTATTGTAATTTACTTTTAGATTTGGGTAGTTTCTGCAACTATTATATCTATTTGCACAAATACCTCGACGCTTTCCAATCGTTAATACATAAAGCCCGATAAGCATGTCTTGGGTTGGTACGCAAATAGGATCCCCAATAGCGGGAGATAAGAGATTCATATGAGAAAACATAAGTAAACGGGCTTCTGCCTGAGCTTCCAAGGATAAAGGTAGATGAACAGCCATTTGATCTCCATCAAAGTCCGCATTGAAACCCTTACACACTAATGGGTGTAAAGAAATAGTACGCCCCTCTACTAAAGTGGGTTGAAAGGCCTGTATGCCTAATCTATGCAGGGTAGGTGCTCTATTTAACAGTACAGGATGTCCCCGCATAACTTCTTGAAGTATTTCCCATACAATGGGTTCTTTTTCCCAAATTTTCCTTTTAGCAATCCTTACATTAGAAGTGGCGCGTTTCGTGATTAAATCGCGAATTACAAATAGCTGAAAAAGCTTTATTGCTATCTCTAGAGGTAATCCACATTGATGTAATGAAAGCGAAGGACCCACAACAATGACAGAACGCCCCGAGTAATCGACCCGTTTCCCAAGCAGAGTCTCGCGAAACCTTCCCTCTTTACCTTCAATTACATCTGAAAGTGATTTGTATACTTTATTGTGACCATCCCTCGTCGGTTGCCCGCGGGACCCACTATCAAGAAGTGTATCCACGGCTTCTTGTACCAATTTTTCCTGGCACATTACTAAATCTGCTGGCGCTAATTCACTTCTTTTTAATAGATAGGCAAGATTGTTGTTCCGACGGATAACTCTCTTATAAAGTTCATTAATGTCTGAAGTCACTACTTTATCTCCAGACCTATAAACAATAGGTCTCAATTCGGGAGGAAGAACCGGTAATAAGCACAAAACCATCCATTCTGGTTCTACATTTGTTTGAATAAAATGTTTCGCCAATTGCATGCGTCTAATCAAAAAAACTTTTCTTATTCGTCTTTTTCTATCTTCCCACTCATCTCCACTATACCCCTCGTCTTCTAATTCCTTCCATTCGACCAAAGAATTCTCTATAATAATTCGCAAATCCAAATCTGCTAATTGTTCTCTAATAGCACCTGCTCCTGTCGCAATTTCCCGATTTCGAAATGTTGCAAAGCCTGGGGTAGAAAAAAAGGGAGAAATGCTGTGGTTACAGGATGCAATTTCCTCTTCGAATAAACCTCGTAATCGTAAAAAAGTGGGTTTTTTAGTGCTGGGCCTAGCAAAAGAGAAATCGCCGTATACTAGGCCCTCCAACTTCTTAAGAGGTTTATCTAAAAGATTCGCGATATAACTAGGAAGACCTTTCAAATACCACACATGAGTCACGGGACATGCGAGTTTGATGTATCCCATTTGATATCTTCGTATCCGAGAATCCACAAATTCGACCCCGCATTTTTGGCAAAATCTTTCGTCTTCGTTTTCAGCTCCGCTCGCTCGAGAATTGCCACAAGCGCAAATCCCGCTTTTTATGGGTCCAAAGATTCTTTCGCAAAACAATCCATCTTTTTCTGGTTTATCGGTTTTATAATGAAAAGTAGAGAGGGCCTTGTGACTTCGCCAACGACTTCTCCATTAGGTAGGTTTTTGTTAGCCCAAGCCTTTATTTGTTGAGGGGAAACGAGTCCAATTTGAAGTTGTTGATGTTTATATTGGTCAATCATAAAATAGAAATAAGAAAAGAATTTATATTTATTCCGATCAAACTTCCTCCCTATTAACCTGGAAGTTCTTTTCAGATACAAGGAAATGATTCAGTTCTAGAGCCAAAGATCGTAGTTCTCGAACGAGCACTCGAAAAGATTCTGGAGGATCCTCATGATTAGGTATTCTTTTTCCCCAGATCGTAGCATTAAGTATTTCTTGGCGAGCTATAAGATGGTCAGATTTATAAGTAAGTATCTCTTGTAAAATATGAGCAACACCAAATCCTTCTAAAGCCCAAACTTCCATTTCTCCTACTCGTTGTCCCCCTTGCTTGGCTCTTCCTCTAACCGGTTGTTGTGTAACAAGTGAGTAGGGCCCAGTAGAACGCCCATGAATTTTCTCATCAACTTGATGAATTAATTTTAAGATATAGGACTTCCCTATTAGAACAGGTTGCTCAAAGGGGTCGCCTGTTCTTCCATCAAATATTCTGCTTTTTCCCGGGTACTCGGGTTCAAATACCCATGGATTTTTTGTTTCTTTACTGGCTTCATATAATTCTGAAAACACAAGTTTTCTTGAAGCCTCTTGCTCATATCTCTCATCAAAGGGTGCTATTCTATAATGTTTCTTTAGCAGATCCCCCGCTAATCCGAGCGAGCTTTCAAATATTTGTCCCACATTCATTCGGGAGGGTACTCCTAAGGGATTGAAGACCATATCAACGGGTGTTCCATCTTGCAAATAGGGCATATCTTGCCTAGGCAAAATTTTGGAAATGATCCCTTTATTCCCATGTCTTCCGGCTACTTTATCCCCAACTTTGATTTCACGTTTCTGTAAAATATATACACGAACCATTATGTCGAGCGGGTCCCTTTGGATCCATTTCACATCGATAACGCGCCCTCTTCCACCTATAGGTAATTTCAGAGAAGTTTCTTTTGAAGTGGAAACCTCAAGGCCAAATATGGCCCGTAATAATCCAGCTTCCGCGATATAAGATGATTCGCTCGCTATCTGAGGCGTTAATTTACCTACTAAAATATCACCAGTTTCTACCCAGGATCCCAACCTAACAACTCCATTTCTGTCCAAATTGCGGAGTAAATGTTCTTCTAGATGTGGTATTTCTTTAGTGATTTTTTCAGCGGAGCCCTGGCTTGTCGTATCCGTCTGAATTTCATATTTCCGGATGTGAAAAGAGGTATAAATATCTTCATATACCAAACGTTCGCTAATTAGTACTGCGTCTTCAAAATTGTAACCTTCCCATGGCATATAAGCTACTAATACGTTTTTTCCTAAAGCAAGTTCGCCCCCAATTGTAGCAGCTCCTTCTGCTAAAATTTGTCCTTTTTTAATGGATTTACCCCGTGGAACCCGGGGTTTTTGGTGCATACAAGTATTTTTGTTAGAGCGACGGTGGTTAACTAAAGGAATACTTATAGTCTTCCCACTACTTGATAAAAGTATCTTATGACTATCAGTAGAAATGATCTTTCCCTCGCGTTCGGCTATAATGGAAACCCTCGAATCTAGAGCTGTTTGGCGTTCCAATCCAGTTCCAACAATGCATTTCTCGGACCGAGAAAGCGGAACTGCTTGGCGCTGCATATTAGAACTCATTAAAGCCCGATTCGCATCATTGTGCTCAATAAAAGGAATGAGAGAACCCCCAATAGAAAAATATTGGAAAGGAAAAATACTTCTAACATGAATCTGTTCCCATGCAATAGTCAAGAATTCTTGACGGTATCTAGCCGGAACAACCTGTTCTTCCTGAATACCTTGATTCAAGGACAAAGAATTTCCTGCTGCTATCATATAATATTCATCTCTATTTGGTGATAGATAAACCACCTGTCTCTCTTTTTTTTCTTTTGCTTTCTCAGCAGATATTTCATAAAACGGACTCTCTATGGATCCCCACAAGTGATCAATTCTCGCATGAATTGTTAAGGATCCAGTAAGTCCAACATTGATTCCTTCAGACGTGTCAATTGGACAAATACGCCCATAGTGACTCGGATGAATATCTCGGCTCCGAAAACTTGCGGTTCTCCCCGTCAACCCTCCAGGACCTAAACAACTCACTTTTCGCCCATGAACAGTTTGTGTCAATGGATTCGTTTGATCAAAAACTTGAGATAACGGGTATGTGCCAAAAAAGGTCTCATAAGTAGTTATTAATAAAATTGAAGTTGAAGTTGGAGTTACCAAAGTTTGGGGAGTCGGTTTCGATTGACGTATGAATACTCTACGAATAGTTTTTTGAACTGCATGTTGTAAACGACCAAGAGCCAATCCGAATTGATCTTGTAACAGATCCGCAACCGAACGAATACGTTTATTTTTCAAGTGATTCATATCGTCATCGTCAAGTATACCCGTTCCAAATTTCATTCCAATCAAATGATCCGTAGCGGCCAATACATCTCGTGGTAACAAGAATGTATTGTTCTGAGGAATATCAAGATTAAGTCTCCGATTCATATTTCGTCGACCAATCCTTCCTAATTCACATTTTTGTTGAAAAAATTTCTTTTGTAATTCCTCGCATAAGGACTCCGAAAATACCAGGTCCCCACCTACACAAGCAAATTGTTGATAAAACTCCAAAATAGCTTTTTCTTTTGACTCAATCCTCTTCTTCTCTTTAGCATTCGGGAAAGACAAGAAAATTTCAGGGTAGGAAACATTATCCAGAATTTCTCTTAGATTCGAACCCATAGCTGATGATAGAACTAGAATAGATATCTTTTGTTTTCTACTCACGCGAGCCCATATCCTTTCTTTTTTATCAATTGCTAATTCCGATCTCCCCCCCCAATCTGATATTATAGTGCCAGTGTAGATAGAAATTCCCTTATGATCTAATTCCGAGCGGTAGTAAATACCAGGACTTAGCAATATTTGATTGATCACAATTCGGTATATTCCATTTATAATAAAGGTTCCTAAGGAATTCATTATAGGAATGTTTCCGATAGAAATGGTTTGCTTTTGCACATCGAAACCAAAAATTAATCTCGCAGATACATATAATTCGGAAGAATAGGTGAGTGATTCATACACAGCATCTCTTTCTTTTATCGAGGGTTCTAGCAGTTGATATCCTTTCGCAAATAATTGAAATGCAATTTCGTGATCTGGATCTTTAATTGTTGGAAACTTGTCAAGTTCTTCTGCCAAGGCTTGATTAATGAACCTACAAAATCCCTCGAATTGGATCTGACTAAATCCGGGTATTGTGGACATTCCCTCGTTTCCATTCCGGAGCATCTTAATCTTAAGTTTCCTGTTTATCAAAGAAAAATTCCATTATCAGCTCACTCTTCATCAATCCCTATGGATCGATCTAGCAATCATGGAATCTATATTCTGTTTACTGAATCACATGAAATTCTAGGGAACTCCACATACGTATTTCATATATGTATTTCATACATATGAATAGAGACCATTTGGACGAAAGTTCGAGTTTGCCAGGGGTACAAATGAAATGAAAATGAATTGATAAAACATTCCTACAAAAAAAATTCTGCCACTTATACTTTATGTTATGATATTCTAATCAGATTGGATGGCAAAGATTTCTCATTTTATCTCCTTTCTATGAATGTAATAAAGCCGTAATATAATATACTAGAAAGTTTGACTTTACTTCGATTTAGAATAGCGTGCTTACTTTAATTTCTCAAAATAATTTGAGGGTTCTTTTTTATTTCGGATCGGAGTAGTATAATTGCTAGAAAATTCAGTATTTCATTGTGGAATTCTAAAATAAAGTAAGTCCCTTTTTTAAGTACATGCCAATCTAGTTATCCACCTCTCCCCATATCCATGCTTTTCTTTTATCGTAATTTCACTTGGGTACGCCAAGATAGTCAGGTTATACTCTATATCAGAGCAAATTTCCTTTTTTTATTCAAGATATTTAATTTAATACTTTGAAAAATTAAAGCATGATTCCCCATAGAGATATGTACATAAAGGGGATCTTTGGATAATAATGCTGTTCGGACCTAAAGTTTACCTATACACGGATTAAGCATAAAGCCATAATATTTTATTATGCCATTGAAGGGGGGGGAGATAATACCGATTTAAGAGTAGTTCACTACTGCAATAAAAAAAAGAGAATTCTAGTTAACGGTTCCAATTTATTCTGAATTTTGCAGCCTGTGAATAGAAATCCACTTTTTCTTCTTTTTCATCTCAATAGAAAGAAATGGGAAGTTTTATTGTGTTAACAATGTATGTTTTAAGATAGAATCTATCGAGGAGAATAATAGAAACTGGATCAAAAAAAGCAGGAATAGATTTTTTGAAAAAGATTGGAAAAAAGTAAGTAGAATTATATTCAAAATAAAAGGGGCTTTTCGTAAGAAAACGTGGATGAATACTTGCTGTTTTCTAGATTTTTGATCGGATTTTTTGGCGGCATGGCCAAGCGGTAAGGCAGGGGACTGCAAATCCTTTATCCCCAGTTCAAATCTGGGTGCCGCCTGATCAATAAAATACTTAGGTTTTTTTTATAGTGCTGATCGAATTCGATAAATTTTTACTTCGCATAAGTTCGGGCAAGAGAGTAACTGGGCCTGCCGATACTGGGTTTAGAGAAACCATACCATAGTTCTATCCTCAAACTAGGGTTAGGGTTTGTTTTGACGGTAGTGGCCAAAATGGTTATCAATAGGGGTGAGGTAGTGTTTCCTTATTCTTTTATTATATGAATTTGAATTGGTTCTTAATTGAGATTCGATTTGATAATTTTAAAATACGAGGATAAGATGTCAGAAATCTTGGTATCCAAAGAAAGGTCCCTAAGGGGCATTCTTTTTTTTTTTCAATCTAAGATTCAAGAAGGGACTCCACGAAAGAATATCAAGACTTACTAATTATTATACATTTTTTTATCGTACATCTTATGTTACCTACATACACTAAAGTAAGGACTACTTAATTCTAACGAGAATCAGATTAAATAGGTCGATCAAAAATCAATTTAGGAGTTGTATTATGGATAAAATCTCTTCATTCTTTCATAGAATGATACAAAGCAAGGCTGCAGGGTTTAGGTCAAAAATAAACATTAGGTAAGGTAGGTATCCAATAAATATTTATCTATCGATAATTTTATGGTATATTCGGGCGTCCTTTGCTTAAAAAAAAAAAAAAGAGTAACAAAAGGAATAAAAAATCTTCCTATTCCCGCTTCTTCTATTCAGGACATCATTCCCGTACTCTTTCTTTTTTAAGGAAAAAAGGGCTATAGTATCTCGTATTTTTAATGCTCTCTAATTCTACCAGAATTCCTATAAGAATTTGTTAGGAGTAAATTCCTTGAACTGATTGATCCATGGCCTTAGGGCGGAATCCCTTTTTGACTCTGTACCCTTGATTCCACTATGATTATTGATCAATAGTAGAATAATCCCTTCATAGAAATAGGAGACATAATTTAGATGGATATAGTAAGTCTCGCTTGGGCTGCTTTAATGGTAGTCTTTACATTTTCTCTTTCACTAGTAGTATGGGGAAGGAGTGGACTCTAGGGATACTACTAATTGATTAAGTAATCAAATTGTTGTATCAATTCTTTTCTTTAATGGATCATTTTGCATTAATCATTTTGTCAAACGTTATTCTTTAATCTTTTTCTTTAGTTTTGTTTCACTCCTGTAAGAAACTCTTGTATTGTAAGTTGTAATGTAAGAAAGAGCCATTATACCAATTCAGAATTTCTACTAGAAATGACGAATGGTTAAAAAAAGTTCTATACATAAGAAAATTAGACTTTCTTCCACGGAACTATTCACGGCATATCACACATTTTCCATTTCCTTTTACTTTTTACTATAGTCTATTCTTCATATTATTTTTCTTTCCTTCCATGGATTCTTTGGTCAAGAATTGTCTTAGATTTTTTTATTTTGACCTGATTGAAATTAAGTGGATGCAATGAAAAAAGAAATTGAATTAGACTACTTAACTATTTCAATCTACTAATCTATTCTATGTAGATTCAAAGATAATATAATAGAAAGAATCTAAAGTGTCGTAGAAAAAACTATATGTAGTTCTTTCTACCACACTTTAAGATTCCAACCAGATCCTTTCATTTAAGACTTGGATTTTTTTTATTTAATCCCTTTTTAATTTCTTCAATGATTAATTGGAATTCCAATTAATTATTTTGGCTGACTGTTTTTACATAAATAATAAGTAAAAAAGAAGTAGGAACTAGAATGAACAGTGCAGTAGCAATAAATGCGAGAATATTGACTTCCATAACCTCTTTATTTTTTATTTTCACAATAACTCGGGATGTAATCCCATGGAGAGGAAAAAGGGGTATCTTGTAAATTCAAGGGTAGGGCTTGCATTCTGATAATACTGAATCAATTCAATATTATGAATATCGGATCTATCAAATCAATTCATGGATGAGAGTTATATTTCACGGATGAGAGTTATATAGTATAACATAGGAAGATCCTCTATCCACACTAAGACCAAAATGGGTTTTTTGATTGGATTAGGAATTCCCTCTTTTTTAATCCTTTTCTACTTTTTCTTTTCTATATCTCTAACCCACGAGCTTTCTTAATCTTATACTTTCTTAATCTTATACAATTTCCCTTCCTTTTTCTTATAGTTATACATACAATTATGTATGTATTATATGACCAACTTTCACTTTCTATGGGTCACATAGACATCCAAATAAGCAGTAGAAGTGAGATGGGGAAAAGAGGTCTGAAATAAAAAGGGAATACGATTTATGTATGGATTCCGGTAAAATACCGGTACTCTATTCCATAAGAGTGGAATAGGAAATTAAGATGAGGATGGTATCATCATAAAGAAAGATAGAGTAATATAATATCCTAAATTCTACTAATCCACATATCGTATGTGTGTCTTTCTTTATCGATTGGGAGTAGTGAAAAAAAAATTCCTATATGCCCTCCCTCCCTCTTTAATGAGAGATGCAAAATAAAAAAGTGAAGTAAGGGTGCCCTGTGGGTATTTGATCTTGCTCCCTGCCCCTTTTTTTCATGGAAAAAGGAAATATCAATTTCTCCATTCATTGAACCCTAGTTCGGGACTGACGGGGCTCGAACCCGCAGCTTCCGCCTTGACAGGGCGGTGCTCTGACCAATTGAACTACAATCCCCGCGGGGTGTATGGCATACCCATTCTTAAATAGAACCATAAGAAGATTCGATTCGTCTTTCGTACTCTAAGAAATAGACGAATCATATACTACATACCCACATATTATATTATACGTGGGTATAGTGAGAGTGACATAACTAGTATGTCGTGATTTTTTATCACTAAAAATGGATAATAATCCAGCCTTCAATAAGAAAAACTCTTTTGTTTGTAAGAAAGGAATGAGAGAGATATGGATTAGAAAAAAAAATTTCCCTTTTTTCTTTATCTTTTATTTCTATAGATCAGACATTTTATTTTATGGAAGAAAAACAAAAGGATTTAGTTCATACTCACGAAGCCTAGATTTTTGGTTTGGGCCGAGCTGGATTTGAACCAGCGTAGACATTGTCAACGAATTTACAGTCCGTCCCCATTAACCACTCGGGCATCGACCCAGGAAGAATTTATTCTAGGGTTTTTGCTAATCTATGATTAACCTCCTTTCATAATACTCCCTACCCCCAGGGGAAGTCGAATCCCGCTGCCTCCTTGAAAGAGAGATGTCCTGAACCACTAGACGATAGGGGCATCACTAGACGATAGGGCCATATACAACCGCTCGTGATTATACTATAATCATAGTATGAGCAGTTTTTTGGAATTGTCAATATACTCGAAAAGTATAAATAGATCCAAAGCAAAGAGTTTTTCCAACTTTTCTGTTATGTTTTCATCTAGGATTTTTTTTAGTTGATCGTTATAGATTAATTCTCCGTGCTTCATTTAGTGTTCATACCAAAAATGCATCCATCCCGCACTAAGTCATAAAATTCTCTAAAAATATAGAGAAAGTTTCAAAAACAAGAAAAAAAGTGAATCAATTTAGTAGAAAAGTACTCTATCAGATTCGAACCAACGACTTACGTCTTAGCACGAGATTACTCTACCACTAATTTAAAAAGCCCTTTATCGGATTTGAACCGATGACTTATGCCTTACCATGGCATTACTCTACCACTGAGTTAAAAGGGCTTTTTATTTAATTCAAAAATTAGCCACTTGGATTTCCCATTATGGGTCTACTGCATAATGTACATATTATATATATAATATATAGAGATAGAGAGAGAGACATTATGTAGAGATTGTATATGTATATATCGATATCTTGAGAGCTCAAAATAAAATTAATAAAAAAAAACATACCCTACATAACATATCCAACTCTTCTTGGTTCAGGGTTTTCCGTTTCCGAAGACTAGTAAAATAGGCGGATTCTGGAACCCCAAGGATTCAACGGTATATGGATATGGAAAATATAAGATTTCCGATCCTAGCGGGAAAAGGCGGGGAACAGATACCCAATAGGATATAGGATCCTTGGGAGGAACTTTTGGTAATGGCCTTGATCCTCTATGCTATTTTTTATGTGTTCTTAGTTCTATTGAACTTTTTGCATTCTTTTAAACAAGAATCTAATAAACTAGAATTGAGTCAGTGGAAAAAAGGAGAGAGAGGAAAGTGTTAAATGGAGAGAGTCGACTAATCAGAGACTTTTAGGATCTTCTTTACATCAGGTAAATCTGTCGGCCCTGTCCGTTTTTTTCTTTAAGTTACGACTCTTTGCTGCTTACTTCTATCAAGCCATAGGGAAAGTCTATGATGAATTTGGAAAACTCATCTCACTCTTACTCTATGGCTCGGACTTAATGGGGGAAGAAAACATCTTCCATAATTTCTTTTTTGTTCAATTCTGGACAAAAAAGAAAAGGAAAAAAGGAATTTATAGGGACAGTGTTACCCCCTATATCCCCTAGTTTATATTGTAGGAATAATAAAACAATTTAGCAGTCTGACACACTTACGTCCTTGCAAAGTAAATAATTATTATTGTAGTCGTAACCGTAGAATAGGATCCTAATCAAAATAAATACATTTGGTTCAGGCGCTATTAGCATGGTAAGAAAAGATTTTTTTTACAGACCAGAGGGGCTATCTAAATCCTAAAGTAAAGGCGAGCGATCGAAGTAGAAGTACCAACGGCTCAGTGTCATGAACCTTCTCCATCTGATTCAATAAGGGGGAATTAGCCTTCTTGTCAAATGGCTATCCTTGACAAAGGGTACCATTTATACCATAATCTACAATGTAGCGGGTATAGTTTAGTGGTAAAAGTGTGATTCGTTCTATTAATAACTGAATTTGAAATGATATACTTAAGGCATCCTTAAGTTTTTATTTTTATATTCCGATGAAACTTTAGTTCTTATAAAGGATTAAATCCTTTTCCTCTCAATAGCATATTGAGGAAGAATATACATTCTGGCGATTTGTATCCAAAGACTAATTTAAATTGCATCCAAAATAAAAATAGGATTATGAGTACAGAGTCGCGAAGCATAATTTTGCATTGGATTAAGTATTCCAATTTTGAAAATATGAGTAAAGGATCTATGGATGAAGATACAAAAAAGTTGATTTCCAATCGTAACTAAATCTTCTTAAAATAAGGAATAAGGAAGCCAAATAGCTAAAAAACGATAGTTTTGGTTTACTAGAACCATCCGCATATTGTTTCAGCTCGGTGGAAACCCAATTCTTTTCCTCAGGATCTCTTGAATGAAATTAGGGAACGAAGTAAGTAGATTAGATGAATTTAGATAGAATTTCTATCTCCTACTCTATAAGGATCATCTAGAAAGCGGAGAGCTTTGGTTCCATTCAAATAGAAAAGCTGACATAGATGTTAAGTGGTGAGAATATCCATAAAGGAGCCGAATGAAATCAAAATTTCATGTTCGGTTTTGAATTAGAGACGTTAAAAATAATCAACCAACGTCGACTATAACCCCTAGCCTTCCAAGCTAACGATGCGGGTTCGATTCCCGCTACCCGCTCCATTCTGTATAAAAGGAGTATTCTATTTGTCTAGACATGTTAGAGGCTTGTATTCAAGCCTTTTTTGTCCACCAGTTTCTGGTACTCCAGAGCGGAGTAGAGCAGTTTGGTAGCTCACGAGGCTCATAACCTTGAGGTCACGGGTTCGATTCCCGTCTCCGCACTTAGCAGTCTGTATAAAAGGACTATTCTATTTCTCTAGATATGTATGGTAGAGGGGCGTATCCAACCCTTTTTTATTCATTAGTTCCCGGCCCTAGAGGGCAAATTGAGCAGTTTGCGAAGTCACTTGCCTTCAAAAAAAGAAGGCGCAAGGCCTCTCCCTACCCTGCAGAAAATAAAAATGAAACGAAAGGGACAGTCTACCTCTCCCTTCCCTTTAAAAAAAGTTTGCCCGTTGTTTGTCTCAGTTAATACCCAATTTTTGGAGCTCTGTTGGCGAGTTCTATTTCTGCCTCTGGAGCGCCCTCTTTTTTTGAGTGGGATGCAAAGGAAGGGTAAGATAGTAAGGGATACGGCACTAGACTAACACCTAATTAATACTTAATTTAATATAAGTAGTTAAACAGTTAACTAGACTAAACTTTTATCATAGTACTTTGATAAATTAAGCGGGCGAGCGGCGGGAATCGAACCCGTATCTTCTCCTTGGCAAGGAGATATTTTACCATTGAACTACGCTCGCTACGGTATATATTTTATAGCGTATATCCGCCTGGGTCGACCTTCTATGTCTGGGTCGACCGTTTCATTTCATTTTCTATTATATTAGAGTTTTCCTTTTTTTATTATCTGTCAATGAATATTCTAATGGGAATGGAATTTCATAATACTGAAAGAGAAGAGCTAGCAATTCGGAACGCAAATTGCGTTTTAATACGTCTCACTATTCTAATTTTTTAGAAGAAATGGCCTTTATTATTTCTTTTTTATGGGGTTAATAAATATTAACCAAATTTCATTTAAGAAATGAGAGAATTCAGAATAGCTACGAGAAAGACTAGTCCAATCCATAATGATGTACCGGAAAATACAACATTTTTATTATTTGACCAACCATCAGGAGAAGCAAATACAAGGGGTACACTAATTACTAAGACTGAGGAAGTCGCAATTAATGCAAAAACAGCTAATTGGAAAGCAATAGTCATATTTCTAATCCTCCAAGCTACCATCAAATAAAGTTGACTACATATTTGATCCCTCACTTAACCAAAATTGTAAAAAAATACAAGAGTAGGAGGGGTTTAATCATGAATCCATTGATTCTTCTCTTTAATTCAAATTTATTACTTAAACCGCTTTTTTATTTGGATATGGGGGTGAGAAGAGATTATTTACTCTTTATTTCACAAGCGGGTATAGCGGATCCTGTATCCGTGTATACAGTATACAGAGATATATCGAAAAGGAACTTGTATCTGATATCTTCTAGAGGCTAATAAATCTTTTTATTTTTTATATGGCTATGTTCTATTTGTAGGAGTAAAATAAGGATTAGGCTGTGGAGAGATGGCTGAGTGGTTGATAGCTCCGGTCTTGAAAACCGGTATAGTTCTAGGAACTATCGAGGGTTCGAATCCCTCTCTCTCCTTTTGCTTATTGAATACGTTTGTTTCTTTCATTTTTATTTATTTTTTTTTCTGTCCCTTATCTTTCTTTCATAAAAAGGAATGAATGGCTCGGCTAGATGGAATAACCGAGCCAGAACAGAAAAAAAGTAGAACAGGTATAAATAAGAAAATCTTAGTTAAGAGGGTTCATGTAAAGAACAGGTTCCAAATCACGATCGATTCCCTTTTCAAAACCTGCTGCAGCAGCTCGGGCTCTTCCTGCATGCCATAAATGGCCCACAAAAAAGAAGAATCCTAGAACAAAATGAGAAGTTGATAACCAACTTCTAGGAGAGACATAATTAACTGCATTGATCTCGGTAGCTACGCCACCCACGGAATTTAAAGAGCCTAAAGGAGCGTGGGTCATATATTCTGCTGAGCGTCGTTCTTGCCAAGGTTGTATGTCTTTTTTCAACCTACTCAAGTCCAAACCGTTGGGGCCCCTTAGAGGTTCTAACCATGGAGCACGAAGGTCCCAAAAACGCATAGTTTCCCCTCCAAAGATAACCTCCCCAGTTGGGGAACGCATTAGATATTTACCTAAACCTGTGGGTCCTTGAGCGGATCCACATTAGCTCCAAGACGCTGGTCTCTAACTAGAAAAGTAAATGCTTGAGCTTGAGAAGCTTCTGGCCCGGTGGGTCCATAAAACTCACTCGGATAAGCTGTATTATTGAACCATACAAAACAACAAGCGATAAAACCAAAGACAGATAAAGCAGCTAAACTATAAGACAAGTAAGCTTCTCCAGACCATACAAATGCACGGCGAGCCCATGCGAAGGGTTTGGTTAAAATATGCCAAATTCCGCCAAATACACAAATAAAACCCAACCATACATGCCCACCAATTATATCTTCTAAATCATCTACACTAACAATCCACCCTTCTCCACCAAAAGGAGATTTAGTAAATAACCAAATATAACACTGGGACTAAGGGTCAAATTGGTAATTTTTCTTACATCTCCCCCCCCAGGGGCCCAGGTATCATATACACCGCCAAAATAAAGAGCCTTGAGTACTAGAAGAAAAGCACCTAGACCTAACAAAATTAAGTGAATACCCAAAATTGTAGTCATTTTATTTCTATCTTTCCAGACATAACCAAAGAATGGAAAAGATTCCTCAAGAGTCTCGGGTCCCAGAAGCGCGTGATAAATGCCACCGAAGCCTAAGACTGCGGAGGAAATTAGGTGAAGTACGCCAGATACAAAGTACGGAAAAGTATCTAGAACTTCCCCCCCTGGCCCTACTCCCCAACCTAGAGTAGCTAAGTGTGGAAGTAAAATCAACCCTTGTTCATACATGGGCTTTTCTGGTACGAAATGGGCCACTTCAAATAGGTTCATTGCTCCGGCCCAGAATACGATTAATCCGGCATGAGCTACATGAGCTCCAAGCAGTTTACCGGACAAATTGATAAGTCTGGCATTCCCAGCCCACCAAGCAAAGCCGGTGGTTTCTTGGTCACGACCAGCTAAAACGAAAGTTCCATTAAAGAGCGTTTCCACGTGGTAGAACCTCCTCAGGGAATATAAGATTTTCATGAGGGCTGATCCTGAGCTGCCATCCACGCACGAATACCCTCGTTTAAAAGAATATTTTTGGTGTAGAAAGTCTCAAATTCAGGATCTTCCGCTGCACGGATTTCCTGGGAACAAAGTCATAGGCACGTAAGTTCAGAGCCAAGCCAACTACGCCAATAGCACTCATCCATAAACCGGTGACGGGTACAAATAGCATAAAGAAATGTAACCAACGTTTATTGGAAAAAGCAACACCAAAGATTTGGGACCAAAAGCGGTTAGCAGTGACCATTGAATAAGTTTCTTCAGCTTGAGTTGGGTTAAAAGCACGGAAGGTATTTGCACCATCACCGTCCTCAAATAGAGTGTTTTCTACGGTCGCTCCATGAATAGCGCATAGCAGAGCCGCACCTAATACTCCGGCAACTCCATCATATGAAATGGGTTCAACGTCCAATTATGAAATCCTTGGAAGAAAAGGATGAATCGAAATATCGCTGCTACGCCAAACTCGGCGCAAAGAACCAACCAGATTGCCCCAGTGGATAAATAAGGAATACAGAAACAAAAACAGCAATTGGACCAGAGAATGAGATTGCATTATAAGGCCGCAATTGAACAGACCGAGCAAGTTCAAATTGGCGTAACATGAAACCTATTAGTGCAAAAGCCCCGTGGAGAGCTACAAAAGTCCATAGACCGCCTAATTGACACCAACGAGTAAAATCTCCTTGTGCTTCGGGCCCCCATAGTAGCAACAAAGAGTGTGCTAAACTATTGGCAGGGGTAGAAACTGCTGCGGTTAAGAAATTACAACCTTCCAAATAGGAACTAGCCAATCCATGGGTATACCAAGAAGTTACAAAAGTTGTCCCTGTAAACCAACCCCCTAAAGCGAAATAAGCACAAGGAAAGAGCAATAGGCCAGACCATCCTACAAAAACGAAACGGTCCCTTCGTAACCAGTCATCCATAGTATCAAATAGATCATTTTCTTCTTTAGGAATTCTACCAAGGGCTATAGTCATAGTGATCCTCCTATTCAATTACTTCAACCATTTCCGAGCACCTCATATCACTTTCCAAGGCATATGATAGTTTTATTATCTGTGGACGATTTCTTTCTCGTTCAATGCCCTTTTTCAATGGTCTCGAAGAGAGAAATTTCCCATTTTTATCTATGGAGTCACAGTCACAACCGAGGTCGTGGTAAATCCATGAATTTGATTCGATTTGTTTTTCTTATACTATTTATTTGTTTTTCTTATACTATAGAAATAGAAATAAATTGTTTTTCTTATACTATAGAAAGAAATAAACCTTTGAATTCAGCATTATTCCAAGACTCCTATTTCAAAGTCTATCTTTTAAGGGAAAAATGCAAATAAAAGTAACCCTTCTTTTCCCATTCCCTCTCTATTGCATGGGTGGAAGAACTAAAATAATAGAGGATTCTGAAAAAAAAAAATGGACCTTCGAAATCCAATTTTATGTGTAGCGCAAAGGAGTTGCGATTTCTTCTTATTCCTATAGAACATCTAGTAACAAGAATATGAAATCGTAAATAGCGAAAAATTCTTGTCTTGCGCGGTCTAAGTCTAAGGAAATAAAAAAAATTCGCTTATACAATTTCATCTACATCGAATTTATATATCAGAATAGCGGATAGAGGCATCATTAAAGGAGTCAGGTCTACTTACTTTATGCTTCTTTCCAATTTTATGGTGGATTTGATAAGAACCCTTTTTGCTTTCTTGATAAATAATCGACAAAAAAAGCGTTTTTTTTATATAACCTGCTTGTTTTATTATAATTATAACAAGTCCTATATGGAAATGCCCGCTAAAGAGAAAATCTATTTGATTGTCTCTCGGCCAATATCGATTTTTAGAAAGAAAAAACAAGAATTTTCTTCTTTTTTTATTAACATTAAGAAAAAAGAATATAATTAAAATGGAATTGGCAATATAATTTTTATAGACTTTTGAAAGAAAAAAAAGGGGTTTTTTGCAACCGTTATTTCTTATTTCTTGCCTATATCATATCACGGAAACCTTTCGCTTTGGAACGTGGAGAGATGGCTGAGTGGACTAAAGCGGCGGATTGCTAATCCGTTGTACAATTTTTTTGTACCGAGGGTTCGAATCCCTCTCTTTCCGCTCCCTTGGATCATTTGGGACTTTCGAATTGGAAAGAATTCTGACCCCCGGATTTTCTCATAGATAAATGTACGAAACAAATCCAATAAGAAAAAAAAAAACTGAATTTTTACTCCTCGCGTCCAGGATTCCGTCCTGGGTCATTAGATAAGAATCCAAAGATAAAGAGTGAAACAAAGAATATCACTACTGTATAAACAAAAAGTTTGAGAGTAAGCATTACATAATCTCCAAGATTTTTTTTTTAAGGAATAGATTACCAGTTTTTCCTTACCACACGGATCCACTAGGATGGTTTTTTTTTATACCTAAAAATGCAAAAAAGAATTCTTGAAAAAAATTGCAAGAATTCTTTTATAATAAGCACTCTTATCAATAGCAAAAATAGGGTTAGGTGGTTAGGTATTGTGTAGGTACCTTTAGGTACCTGCTCAACCTAGGTGCAGGGGAGTAGAAAGGCTGATCCAAATTTATTGCTGTAGCTACCCATTCAATGTAGAAGAATTTAAATTTTAGAATCGAAGGTTCATAATATAAAAATATAAAACTTCTCGGCTTTTACCCATTTTAAAATTTTTTTGGAATGAACACATCATTCAATTTGGCATACAGAGTACTAAAGATTTCATCGAAAACTTACAGCAGCTTGCCAAACAAAGGCTAATAGAAAAAAGAATAGAGGTATAACAGGCATAATATCCACGATTGGATTGAAAATAGCATAAGCTTCGGGTAATTTGGCAAAGAAAAAACTAGTAGGATAAAGAACAGAATTAAAACAGATACAGGTTAAACTAAGTATATTAGGCATAACAAGCATTTCATTCTTGTAGAGTAAATAATTGGATTTTTCTTGAGTTATTTTTTTAAGGGAAAGAAGGAAAAGGCAGATTCAAAATCTTTTTTCTTCGGACTTTCCCAAACACAAAATACCTCCTTGTATTCGCACTCTCAAATGAGAGTGGAATAAATTCGACTTTCATATAATATCTTAATAGAATTCCATGTAATGATCAATGCATTTTTTTGATTCTATATTATCCGCATGTGTAGAATACTAGCAAGAGAATATCCCTCCTTTTTTATGTAATTGAAATGGTATTGACGAATAACAAATAAACATACTAGTGTTTATTAGTGTCGCATAAAACCCGAAATGGGCGTGGCCAAGTGGTAAGGCAGCGGGTTTTGGTCCCGTTACTCGGAGGTTCGAATCCTTCCGTCCCAGATTGTTTCTGATGAAACAAACGGTGAAATCATATAGTATTCCGTACGAGACAAAAGTTTATTAAAGAGAATAATGATATCTTATTCTTTCTCAGAAAACATAATAAAGTCTTAAGTCCAGTCAAATTGACTATCTTATTTTCATGAAAAAATGGGATCTATCAAGCACATTCAGGATATGCCTCTACTATAAAATCACTTAGTCATATTTTTTTCTTCCTTTTGGTATTCGAGTTGAAGAAGTACGAGAATTCTATAACTACCAAAAACTTTCAATCTTTTCATTGGAATAGTTTATTTAGTTATTATAGTTAATTGTTTTTGGTACTGAAAAAATATATTACTACTAGAATTCTAATTCTAGTAATTAA
The DNA here is from genome assembly GCF_056163025.1 of Triticum urartu. Lineage (NCBI taxonomy): Eukaryota > Viridiplantae > Streptophyta > Magnoliopsida > Poales > Poaceae > Triticum > Triticum urartu. Next base: position 3,910,278 of record NW_028259461.1, on the reverse strand, counting down.
ATTAATTAAACTTTTTTGGAGGTTGATAGTTTATTTATTGAGGAAGAGTCAATCCTTCTTTTCTCACTTCAAGATTGATCATCTCGAGCCATCCGTTGAGGGTGGAAATTTAAGAATAAATAAGTTTTAAGCAAACTTGTTTAGTCGTCTTTTTCAAACTATGTTTCATTCATATGATAGAATTTTAATATGGGTTTAAATAAATTGGATCTTGGCGGAGGCTTCCCGGATAAATACTTACTTTCTTTTATCCATATTGCTCCATAGATAGCAAGTTTTAATTAGTATAAAAAAACTAAACCAATGACTATTCATGATTCCATCCATATTGGATCAATTCTCTATACCACTTTGCAATGAAAAGAGGATGTTTGTTATGGTAAAACTTCGTTTAAAACGATGTGGTAGAAAGCAACGTGCGACTTGAAGGACATGATCGATTGTGGATTTTGCTATCCATCATTTTCCATAGTAATGAAAATGCTCTTGGCTCGACATAGCCTGTTCTATTCGTTCCGAACCAAATTTGCGCTGGTTTAAGTAACATAGTACACGATGGAGCTCGAGAGGACAGAATTTTTTTTATCAAGGGAAAGAATCTAGGGTTAGTGAAAACTAATAAATTAGGCCAACTTTGTCAGTCTATCCTTAATATAGAAATAAATCGAAAGGTTAAAATAAGAAGAAAGTCCAATAAAAGTATATCAGAATCAATCCCTCTTATTAGATTTCTATAGAAGAGATAAATGCTTTATCGAAGGAAATAAGAAAAAAGGGTATGTTGCTACTCTTTTGAAAGAAAAAATAGGAATTCCCGAAGTAATGTCTAAACCCAAGGATTTCACAAATCAAAGATAAAGGATTCCAGAACAAGTAAACACAATTTTCAATTGTCTCAACAACAGAGTTGGATTAGAATAAGGAATAAAAGTCAATTCGTTCGAAATGAGACAAAGAAAAGAGTTTAAAGACGACTCAAAAATTTTGGAAGGATTTTGCCTTCGAAGTTTGTCAGGCAAAATTAGCCCACTTGAGTCATGAGTATAAATGAAATTTGTTTTTTCTGTAAGGAAATTAATGCACGTCATAGTCTAATTTCTATTATTATCGACAGAAATTCGAATCATTTTCTCGAGCCGTATGAGGAGAAAACCTCATATACGTTTCTAGGGGGGGGGCGTTGTTTATCTACATCTATCCCAATAAGCTGTCTATCGAATCGTTGCAATTGATGTTCGATCTCGAAGAGAAGGAAGAGATCTTCAAAAAGTAGGTTTTTATGATCCGATAAAGAATCAAACTTGTTTAAATGTTCCAGCTATTCTCTATTTCCTTGAAAAGGGTGCTCAACCAACAAGAACTGTTTATGATATTTTAAGGAAGGCAGAATTCTTTAAAGAAAAAGAAAGAACTTTGAGTTAATTGAAGAACTAAATGAATCAAAAAATAGGATAGGAGAAGATTATTAGTATTCCTAGTTGTCTAATTATTTAGACACAATTTACCTCTTTTTTAATCCTATTTGGATTTATATTATATCGTGCCAATCCAACATAAGCCCCTATTTTATTTACTTTTTCTATCTAATTTGTTTTCTTACCATTGTATTTCCATTGACAAAGGTCTATTGAACAAATAGAATTTGTAGATAGATGGGTCTCTTTATCCTCACTCCATATTCAATTTTTCCGCCTACACTTCGCTCAAATGATAAGGGTGTTCCTCTTGCATGTATTCTCATACAATATAATATATATTTTTTATAATATATATTTTTTGTTAATAAAAATCGCTAAAAATAAGGAGAATTTGGCCATCGTGATTAGGGTCGCTCTTTTTTTAACTTTACTTTAGTGGAATTTCACCGGACCTGTTCGTTTTGGCATTTGAGTGTTTTTCATGGTCGATAAAAAAAATCTTTTGATGTCTTGCTAGTTCAATGTTTTGACAGAAGCGCGCGGTGTAATTCCATTGATTTTTGGATTTCGATCGTATCTAAGATCCTTTTTTTATCTGGGTTGCTAACTCAATGGTAGAGTACTCGGCTTTTAAGTGCGACTATGATCTTTTACACATTTGGATGAAACAACAAATTCGTCCAGACTCTTGGTAGAGTCTAGAAGACCACGACTGATCCTCAAAGGTAATGAATGGAAAAAATAGCATGTCGTAATAAAATCAATCTTTTTTGAATGGAATCCAAAATTACGATTTTCTGGGTCTAATGAATAAATGGATAGAGCCTGGCTCCAATTCTGGTAAAATAAAAAGCAACGAGCTGAACTTCCTAATTGGAATGATTCCCCGCTCTAATTAGACGTTAAAAATAGATTAGTGCCGGATGCGGGGAAAGGTTGGGTTTTCCTATGAGTGGACCCTTTATTTTTTCTTTTTTTTTTTAGAAATCCTAATTATTCTTGATTATGGATTGAATAAGGGATGTTATGGATTGAATGTGTAAAAGAAGCAGTATATTGATAAAGAGGCTGTATTCCAAAGTCAAAAGAGCGATTGGCCTGCAAAAATAAAAACTTGTTCTGTTCTTTTTTTTTAATTAGAACAAACATAAACTAATTGGGTAGAAAAGGAGCAGAAAAAGATCTGTGGATTAGACTCCCTTTCTTTCCAGGGTTTGTATTAAAAATGCAACACCCTGTTCTGACCATATTGCACTATGTATCATCATTCGATAAACCGAGAAATGCTTCTTCTCTCTGATTCAAGTAGAAATACAAATGGAAAAATTCGAAGGGTATTCAGAAAAACATAAATCTCGTCAACAATACTTTGTCTACCCACTTCTCTTTCAGGAATATATTTATGCATTTGCCCACCATTATGGATTAAATGGTTCTGAACCTGTGGAAATAGTTGTTAGTTGTAATAACAAGAAATTTAGTTCACTACTTGTGAAACGTTTAATTATTCGAATGTATCAGCAGAATTTTTTGGATAACTCGGTTAATCATCCTAACCAAGATCGATTATTGGATTACAAAAATTATTTTATTCTGAGTTTTATTCTCAGATTCTATCTGAAGGGTTTGCGATCGTTGTGGAAATCCCATTCTCGCTACGGGAATTTTTTTTGTCTGAAAGAAAAAGAAATACCAAAGTTTCAGAATTTACGCTCTATTCATTCAATATTTCCCTTTTTAGAAGACAAATTTTTGCATTTGGATTATCTATCACATATAGAAATACCCTATCCTATCCATTTGGAAATCCTGGTTCAACTCCTTCAATACCGTATCCAAGATGTTCCATCTTTGCATTTATTGCGATTCTTTCTCAACTATTATTCGAATTGGAATAGTTTTATTACTTCAATGAAATCCATTTTTTTTTTTCAAAAAGAAAATAAAAGACTATTTCAATTCCTATATAACTCTTATGTATCAGAATATGAATTTTTTTTGTTGTTTCTTCGTAAACAATCTTCTTGCTTACCATTAGCATCTTCTGGAACTTTTCTGGAACGAATCCACTTTTCTAGGAAGATGGAACATTTTGGGATAATGTACCCTGGTTTTTCTCGGAAAACCCTATGGTTCTTTATGGATCCTCTTATGCATTATGTTCGATATCAAGGAAAGGCAATTCTTGCATCAAAAGGCACTTTTTTTTTGAAGAAGAAATGGAAATGCTACCTTATCAATTTCTGGCAATATTATTTCTGTTTTTGGACTCAGCCGCGAAGAATCCATATAAACCAATTAGCAAACTCTTGCTTCGATTTTATGGGGTACCTTTCAAGTGTACAAAAAAGTTCTTTGTTAGTAAGGAATCAAATGCTGGAGAATTCATTTCTAATAGATACTCGAATGAAAAAATTCGATACCATAGTCCCCGCTACTCTCCTCATAGGATACTTATCAAAAGCTCAATTTTGTACTGGATCGGGGCATCCTATTAGTAAACCCATTTGGACAGATTTATCAGATTGGGATATCTTGATCGATTTGGTCGGATATGTAGAAATCTTTTTCATTATCATAGTGGATCTTCGAAAAAACGGACTTTGTATCGACTAAAGTATATACTTCGACTTTCATGTGCTAGAACTTTAGCTCGTAAACATAAAAGCACGGTACGAACTTTTATGCAACGATTGGGTTCGGCATTTTTAGAAGAATTTTTTATGGAAGAAGAGCAAGTTTTTTCTTTGATGTTCACCAAAACAACTCTTTTTTCTTTCTGTGGATCACACACTGAGCGTATTTGGTATTTGGATATTATACGTATCAATGACCTGGTCAACCCTCTTAATTAATCATTAGACGAAATTAAGAAACAGGAAAGGGTTGATAAATGATCAAGAAAAAACTTTTCTATTTTTCATTCTGAAATGTTCTTTTTATTATAATAAAGAGTAGGTGAATCAACTTACTAATTAAAAAAATTAGTAGAACTTCCTCTTTGGAATAGAAATTGGCTATTTCTACATAGGGAAAGTCGTGTGCAATGAAAAATGCAAGCACGATTTGGGGAGGGATTTTTCTCTATTGTAACAAGGAAGAATTATCTACTCCATCCGACTAGTTCCGGGTTCGAGTCCCGGGCAACCCATATAGAAAAGACCCATCAAAGTTTTTCACTTTGACTCACTTCATTTACAAATACAAAATTATTGGTTTGGTTAATTTAGTTATATGGATAGCTAATCTTTGGGCTGACTTGGTTGACATTGGTATATAGTCTATGTTATACTGTTAAATAACAAGCCTTCTATTATCTATATTCTAGTTAATACGTGTGCTTGGGAGTCCTTGCAATTTGAATAAACCAAGATCTTACCATGACTGCAATTTTAGAGAGACGCGAAAGTACAAGCCTGTGGGGTCGCTTCTGCAACTGGATAACTAGCACTGAAAATCGTCTTTACATCGGATGGTTCGGTGTTTTGATGATCCCTACCTTATTGACCGCAACTTCTGTATTTATTATCGCCTTCATCGCTGCCCCTCCAGTAGATATTGATGGTATTCGTGAGCCTGTTTCTGGTTCTTTACTTTATGGAAACAATATTATCTCTGGTGCTATTATCCCTACTTCTGCGGCGATCGGATTGCACTTTTACCCAATTTGGGAAGCTGCATCTGTTGATGAGTGGTTATACAATGGTGGTCCTTATGAGCTAATTGTTCTACACTTCTTACTTGGTGTAGCTTGTTAT
>NW_028259461.1:3836132-3878034 GCF_056163025.1 Triticum urartu | reverse complement strand
TTCTAGTATTTACTAGAAAATTTGATCCTCTCTTTTTTTTTTTTCTTTCTATAGTGGAGATAGTCGCACGTAATGACAGATCACGGCCATATTATTAAAAGCTTGCGGTAAGAAGGGGTTTCGTTCTAGTGCCCGGAAATAATATTCCAAAGCCTTTGTATGCTCTCCATTGCTTGTGTGTATAAGGCCTATGTTATAGAGTATATAACTTCGATCATAGGGATCGATTTCTAGTCGCGTAGCTTCATAATAATTTTGCAAAGCTTCCGCATAATTTCCTTCGGATTGAGCCAACATCCGTTACGGTCGTTCATTCTATTCAAAAAATCTCCGTTCCAAAACCGTACATGAGGTTTTCATCTCATACGGCTCCTCCCTTCTGTACATAATAGTACTAAGCGAAATAATCTATAGAATCAAAATAGAATTAGTCCCGTCTCATTATGAACCGAAAGGGGCTGGTATTTTTCCAAGAAATCTCTAGCCAACCTTCCCACAAGAGGTTTTTCTTAACACCAATGAATTCTATTAATGCTAGAGGAAAACGATAGCTCCAATAATTTCTTTGTTCTCAACGCCTCCTATTTAGAGGAATTAGCTACTTCAACGATCTTTGATGGTTATAGGGGTATCCAAAGTACAAACCTGATGGTTGTTTGTTATCCCAACCATTCTTCCCAGCCCTGATACCGATCAGGAAAGGGGTAATTTCTAACAAAGTTTTTCTCTTGTTGATTCCTATTTCTAGGTGTAGTGCTTTTCTCCCCTATGCTGCCTACGGATACTAATAGAGTAGGATTGGCCTGTAATCCATACCATACCATATCCTGTAGGTGTAACCTTTCGCTCAATACTCAAATCTACAATTGAAGTATCTGAAGCCGCATCAATCGAGGATACACGACGGAAGGAATTGTTAGTTCGCCTCACCTTCCCGAAGCGTGGGTTTGTTTGCTTTACAATTTGGTTCTCTCTATGCCAACCCCCCTCTCTTTTTCGTAAGACTGAGGTATAGGTAGGGCTAAAAAAAAGCAAAAAAAAGAGTCAAATCGCACCATCTCTATAATAAGTAAATGCCTTTTTTTCTCCTGAGGTTGTCGGAATTATTCGCAATAAAATATTGGCTACAATTGAGGAGGTCTTATCAATGAAATTTCCATTTCCACGGGATCTAGGCATAATTCCCAACCCATTCTATATAGAATTGTTTTCATTCCTTCACAAAATAACATAAAAACAAACACATTCGATTCTTATAATTATAAATAGATTGATCCATATGCTCTACTCTAAATCCATATGCTTTAAATGGATAAGAGAGATATGGATTTTCCGCTCAGCTCAAATTGTATCCTTTTCCTTCTGCTTGGACACGAAGAGATATGAAATATTTGACTAAGACTGGATTTCATTCCACTTTCCTATTTCTGAACAACAACTTATGTTATCAACTATTTCGTGTTTTCAAAGTTATTAATTGTCTCATACCCTATTTTTGATTTCGATAGTATGGTGTAGCGTATCTTATGCAAACGGAATTCTAAGGTTTCTTTATTTTATTATGCAATAAGAAGAATTCTTCCATTTTCTTTTTCTTTAGTTGCGGGAAAACCCAAATTAAAACTTTTATTTTATAGCGAGCGCAATTTCTAGTAAAAAATCCTGTATCCTTCCACTTAGATCAAAAGGAATTTTTCCAATAGAACTATGGAACCCCCGAGTGGTTGCGGTTGTACCTGTACTGCAGGAATAAGAAAACTCGCTATTCACTCAGTTTATTTTCCATAATAAGTTATGTAGGAGAGATGGCCGAGCGGTTCAAGGCGTAGCATTGGAACTGCTATGTAGACTTTTGTTTACCGAGGGTTCGAATCCCTCTCTTTCCGTTTTTCTTAATTCATCAACGTTAAGGATCACAATGTATCAAATCAAATAACAATTTTTTCCAGCAATAATATAATATCTTATATTATCTTATTTTGATTTAATAGAAATTAGAAATTCTCTATAGCAAATTACTGTGGTATGTAAAATACACATAGAGGAAAAAAGAAAAAAGGATCCTAATCCTAGGGTTAATCAATTTTAGCTAGTTGATGGGAAAATACAAATTAATGGTAATGGTCTTAGGGCGATTTAGTTCGGGGAAAGGGGAAGGGGAAGAAAATTCTATGAACCTTTCCTTTTTTCGTTAAGTTCAAGTCTGACGAGAGTAATATTCTACAACTAACAACTCATTTATTTTGAGACCGACCCACTTCCTATCTAGGATTTTATTTACTAGTCCTTTATATTCCAACGTGTCAATCGCCAAATGCTTTGGCAATTTCCCCGGGTCCGATGAAGCAATATAATTTTGAACCAGACCTTTTGATCTTTGGTTATCTTTCGTAGTAATAATATCTCGGGGTTTGCAACGAAAACTTGGTATATTGACTATACGACCATTAACTAAAATATGTCTATGGTTGACTAATTGGCGGGCCCCAGGAATGGTTGAAGCCATACCCAATCGAAAAAGGATATTATCCAAACGCATTTCAAGTAATTGTAGTAAAACCTGGCCTGTTGACCTTTTTGCTTTTCCAGCGATATGTACATATCTAAGTAATTGTCGTTCTGTCAGACCATAATGAAAACGCAATTTCTGTTTTTCTTGAAGACGAATACGATATTGCTCCTTTTTCCCAGAATTGAATTTTTTTTTAAGATTACTTCCGGATTTAGGTGTTTTTCTAGTGAGTCCTGGTAAAGCTCCCAGACGGCGTATTTTTTTTAAACGAGGTCCTCGATAACGGGACATGAAGACTCCTTTTTTTATTTTATTGAAATTTCATTTTACACAATTAATTTCATTGTATTTACATTACAGAATACATCGAAATTAAAACTGAATTAAACTACAGGATAAACAGAGTAAAATCAACTAAAGTACCCCAAAAAATGGAATTTCATCAAAATCTTTTTTTTTTGTATATATATTATTTATTTTATTGTTTTGTATCTAGCAAAATTGTAAGGTAAAAAACATAAAAGATCCTGGATTCTCCATTTAATTCGGAAAAAAAGAGATTCTTGTTCGTAGAACATCGATAGAGAAAAAAAAGCCGACTATCGGATTTGAACCGATGACCCTCGCATTACAAATGCGATGCTCTAACCTCTGAGCTAAGTGGGCTTACATAACGGAAATAGTGTAACAAATAGAAATAGGTATAGTATAGGAAATCCGTAAAATCTCAGATATTAGTTATTAATCTTAGCTATTAACTAGTTCTAAATTTGAAGTTATACTTATAAAAATAAAAAAATACTAAAACTTCTTAAAGATAAAGTTAGCTTGATATGCTTAACTATAGGATATTAAAAAATAAAATTATAGAATTTATTGGTATTTTCATTCGATCATTATAGACTTTATTATTTGTTAATAATTTGAGGATTAATATTTCACTAAGGGGAACATAGAGTCAGAGTAAATAAAATTGCTAATTCTGATTAGAAAAAAAGAATAAATATCAAGCGTTATAGTATAATTTTGAATACTATAAAAAAGTAAGACGGGAGGTGGGGGAGATAAAAACTTTTGGATATATTGATTCGGATTGAATTGCAAATACATCAAGGATAGAATCAATTCAATTCTGAATTGCAATAAGCAAGCGAGGTCTCTCAAATAGAGTCGAACTGAACTGCTAGACTACGTTGAGTGATGAACTCAATGATTCAAAAAAAAAACTAAGAGATGGATGAAATTACACAAGGAATCCTGGTCTCAAAGAAGAGGGAAATGGGGATATGGCGAAATCGGTAGACGCTACGGACTTGATTGTATTGAGCCTTGGTATGGAAACCTGCTAAGTGGTAACTTCCAAATTCAGAGAAACCCTGGAATTAAAAAAGGGCAATCCTGAGCCAAATCCGTGTTTTGAGAAAACAAGGGGTTCTCGAACTAGAATACAAAGGAAAAGGATAGGTGCAGAGACTCAATGGAAGCTGTTCTAACGAATCGAGTTAATTACGTTGTGTTGTTAGTGGAATTCCTTCTAGTTCTAAATTAGAGAAAGAGGGGTTTTATACCTTATACATTTAATAAACACGTATAGATACTGACATAGCAAACGATTAATCACAGAACTCATATTATATTCTAATTATAATATAGGTTCTTTATCTTTTTTAAAAATGAAATTAGAAATGATAATGATTATGAAATAAAAAACTCATATCATAATTTTTTTTTTTCATTATTGTGAATCCACTCCAATCGAATATTGAATAATCAAATTCTTCAATTAAAATTCAAAGTTTTCGAGATCTTTAAAAAAGTGGATTAATCGGACGAGGACAAAGAGAGAGTCCCATTCTACATGTCAATACTGACAACAATGAAATTTCTAGTAAAAGGAAAATCCGTCGACTTTATAAGTTGTGAGGGTTCAAGTCCCTCTATCCCCAAATCCTCTTTTATTCCCTAACTATACTATATTATTATTATTTATCCTCTTTTTTTTTTTCTTTTTATCAATGCACTTTTTTTTCTTTTTATCAATGCAATGGGTTTAAGATTCATTAGCTTTCTCATTCTACTCTTTCACAAAGGAATGCGAAGAGAACTCAATGGATCTTATCCTATTCATTGAATAGATTTCTTTTTTATTAGAGTATCGGCAAGAAATCTTGGTTATTCACTCTATTTTTAAGTTTTATTTAAGTAAACCATGCACAATGCATAGGACTACCCCCCCCATTTTCAAATTTAAAATTTGAAATACTTTAATTAATTTTTAGTCCTTTTAATTGACATAGATACAAATACTCTACTAGGATGATGCACAAGAAAAGGTCAGGATAGCTCAGTTGGTAGAGCAGAGGACTGAAAATCCTCGTGTCACCAGTTCAAATCTGGTTCCTGGCAGAGAAAAAAAAAAAAAAGATCCACCGAATAGGTATTGATCCAAATACCTCGAGATGGATTGTGATACATATTCATTAATAATATTTATTCATCTAAGTGGATAAATCTATAATATAAATATAGAGGCACTTCTTTTTCTTTTTAAAGAAGTTTTAAAATATATCTTTTCTTTATGATAAAGAAGGGGGTGAGATTCCCCTTTATTTTTTTGCGTTTCTTAATTTTGTATTCCGCTATTCCGACGAATATTTTTTTAGTCTTGCTTATCTTTATCTTATCTTATTTTCCTAGTTGTGCTAAGTAATGTGCGCGGTACAAAGTTCCTGGTAGAGAACTTCTTTGAGTCATCCTATTTTTCTGTTCATATGAAGGAAATTAATATGCGATTTTCAAAATAGGGGAATCCAAATGAAACCCTTTTTTTGCTCAGTCTATCTGGAATGCTTTTGTATAATTAGGAATTAATTATAAATAGGTATTCCGTTTCATCTAGGAAAAGAACCTAAAAATATTCCTTGACTTGAATAAAATCTGGAGTTGTGTTGTATAAGTGAGCATGAATTTCTTATCATTCAATGAGCATCTTGTATTTCATAAAAATTGGGGGTTATATAATCCTTACGTAAGGGCCAGCCTATCCAACTTTCAGGCATTAGGATACGTTTAAGGCGCGGATGATTATCATAAGAGATTCCCACCATATCATAAGATTCGCGTTCTTGAAAATCGGCACTTCTCCAAATCCAGAAGACAGACGGAATTCTAGGATTATCCTTTTGGGCAAAGACTTTTATGCAGACTTCTTCTGGATTATCTATACCATATTGTATTCTCGTAAGATGATACACGCTAGCTAAAGATCCACCGGGTGCTACATCATAAGCACATTGGGAGCGTAAATAATTGTAACCATATACATATAAAATGACAGCAATGGAATCCCAATCCCCTGCTTTTATTTGTAAAGTCTCTATTCCTCGGTGATCAAAGCCCAAAGATCTATGAACCACCTCATGTTTGACTAGCCAATTAGATAACCAACCCTGCTGCATTGTCTTCATCTCTCCCTCTTTGTATAAATATTTCACATTTCGGATGCAAGTTTGAAAGATTGCCCTGCTTTTTATTTTTCTACACAAAAGAGCCCCTCTCCTAATTCACTAATTTGTAGGAAGGTACTGAACTTTTGGATTTGAAAAAAGTTTCAGAAGATATATCTAATGTAGATGGTGATTGATAGAGCAATTCTTGCTCATAAGTTCCTGTATGAGTACTGCGCCTAACATAAAGCTTGTGACTGGTAGTAAAACATCTATTTTTATTTTGAGATAGAGTTTGATCCTCAACTATTTCTCGCGATATCTTCTTACGAAGTTTTGTTAGGGCATCTATAACTGCCTCCGGTTTAGGTGGGCAGCCCGGCAAGTAGACATCCACAGGAATTAACTTATCAACTCCCCGAACAGTACTATAGGAATCCGTACTGAACATTCCCCCTGTAATAGTACAGGCTCCCATAGCAATGACGTATTTTGGTTCAGGCATTTGCTCGTATAATCTCACTAAAGAGGGAGCCATTTTCATTGTTACCGTACCGGCTGTTAAAATTAGGTCTGCTTGCCTAGGACTTGATCTTGGTACCAATCCATAACGATCAAAGTCGAATCGTGAGCCTATTAATGAAGCAAATTCAATGAAACAACAACTGGTACCGTATAGAAGGGGCCATAAACTGGAGAGTCTTGACCAATTCGAAAGATCATTTGGTGTAGTTGAAATAACAGAATTGGAACTTGTTTGGTCAAGTAAGGGAAACTCAATCAAATTCATAACTGTCTCAATAGAATCTTTTCCTTCTTTTTTTTTGTCTAAATATTCAGTTAAGACCATTCCAAGGCTCCTTTTCGCCATGCATAAACTAAACCAACAACTAAGATAAGCACGAAAATCAAAGCTTCGATAAAAACGGATACACCCAATACGTCGAAACTCATTGCCCAAGGGTATAGAAAGACGGTTTCCACATCAAAAACAACAAAAACGAGCGCAAACATATAATAGCGTATTCGGAATTGTACCCAAGCCCCTCCCATGGGTTCTATACCCGATTCATAACTAGAAAGCTTCTCTGGTCCTTCACTAACCGGGGCTAAAAGTCCTGAAATCGAAAATGCCAAAATAGGAATAAGGCTTGCTATTATTAGAAATGTCCAAAAAATATCATATTCGTGAAGCAGAAACATAATGTACTCCCATTAATGTGGAATAGGCGGAACTTAAATTAGTCAATTCAATTCAGCATTGTCAATTTATCCAGAACTTCTCTCTTTTCCTCGGTGAAACAAGAATCTTTTTTGTTCAAACAAAAGCGCTTAGTTTAAGTTTAGCCTTTGTTTCCTCTGTGCTGCATCTTCTTTAAAGATTCATCCAATGGAATCCCAACTCCCTTTCTTTTGGATTTCCATTCTATTTAGATATGGTGTATGTAGATCTAATTCTTATATAAAGAAAACTTTCTCGTTTCACTTTGTCTCGCTTTCTCTAGAATCTCTAGAAAAAAGAATAGCTCTATCCTTTATTTAATATTTAATAATAAAATAATAAGAGACTATTAAATAAAAATGAGAATACTACTAAATTAGAACCTAATTAAGATAGTAGGACTAATCTATGCAGTATAATTAATGAGAAGTAATACTATAAAATAAAAATAAAGAACTCTATTTCAGAACTATGAGACAGAATATTCTGTTTTCTTATTTACTCTTTACTTTATTTTTTCTATTTAAAGTTGATCAATTTACATAATGTATCTATAAACAAAGTAATAAATATACTTAAAACAAAGTAGGAATTCGCAAAATGGATAAAATCATTGCAGTTATTATAGGGAAGTCTAGAGATATCCTATTTGAAGGAGGACGGGATTCAAATCAGGGAAAGGATCCTTTCTTCTATTGATTTGATAGAAATTCGTTTTTCTTTTCCTGTCTGTATGATTTTGATTTTCGATGAATGAGCCTTTGGTAATGCTTTTATCTCTATTCTATGTCGCAGGCGCCTATCCAGTCTATAAACAAATACTAATGAGAAAATGAAAACTATACTAAACTAAAGAAAACATAGGATAGAGATCCTAAAATCTAAAAAAGGGCATATTAGGGCTATACGGATTCGAACCGTAGACCTTCTCGGTAAAACAGATCAAACGGATTATTATCGAAATGATTTGAACTGTTTCAAAGACCCAACATGCATTTTTTTGCATTGGGCTCTTTCATAAACTGATTTAAAGATCAGTTAGTCCACCATAGTTTTTCTTTACGGAAAGATAATGAGATGGCTCCCTGTGCTCTGATTGATTTTTTGTATTATGATCTATCTAGGAGCAATACCAAAGTGTTTCAAAGGAGGATTACCTTGACTTAGGTCTGCCTCCGGTCTAAATTAAATCAACCTAAGTGAAATGGAGTCTCTATCGTTCCACTGCAAGAGTTAACTATGAGACTTCATACACCTTAAAGTTCATAGAACGAAAAGAAGTTTTTTGGAGGCCCTTATCCTCATTACGCCTAGCATTTAGTGGGCTGGATATTTACCTTATCAACTAGCAAATCCATAAGGGTTCTATTTGATTAGGCACCTGAATTGGCACCTGAATCGGACTGAACCGACTGTTTGTCAGGCTACTGTTCTCCTATTCTCTCGAATCTATGAAGTAAGACATTGATTTTGCAATAAGATCGATTATGTTCATTGCATAATAAGCTCCTTTGAAAAGCATTGGCGCACGTGTAAACGAGTTGCTCTACCGAACTGAGCTATAGCCCTTATCAGAGATATCTTAACATATAGATAATTTCTTGTCAAGATGAATATTTTCTAATGCCAGAGGATACCCCTTTGATCTGTATCTGTTTAGTATTTAGTTTAGTATTTAGTATATAACAGACCAATAACAGAGCGGTATTGCTTAGAAAAGGGATTCAATATATAATCGATCGAAGTAATGGGTCTTCCTTTGTGGTGATAAATTGCCTACTTAACTCAGTGGTTAGAGTATTGCTTTCATACGGCGGGAGTCATTGGTTCAAATCCAATAGTAGGTAAGTAGGTAGAAAAATTACTAGATAGCATTGGACTTACTTCGCTTCGCTATCTAATAACTTTTTCTACCCCTCTTCCCTTTTTCTTTGTATCAACTATAAACCACTGGATTGTCTTCAATTGGATGGGGGAATCCAATTGACAGCCTCGATTCGTATCCTAGCTCGTCTGAGAGCGAGCTTCGCTTCAACCAAATCTTTCGTACCCTCAGCTTTACTCAAGTTAGCTTCGGCTATTTCAAGTGCCTTTTGAGCTTCTTCCGGATCAATATCACTACCCAGTTCCGCATCATTTCCTAAAATGATGATCTCATTATTAACTATTCTCGCAAAACCGCTCCACAGAATCGCTGTTAACCATTGGTCGTTGAGGAGGCGTATTCTCAAAGGACCCATATCTACTGCTGTGTTAATGGGGGCGTGGTTTGGTAATACGCCAATTTGGCCACTATTAGTGGATAAAATGATTTCTTTCACTTCACAATCCCAAATAATTCGCTTAGGAGTCAGTACATAAAGATTTAATTTCATTTCTTCGATTTGTTCTCCTCTTCTAAGGTTATAGCTTTCGTGCTAGCTTCATCGATGTTACCCACCAAATAAAAAGCCTGTTCAGGTAGGCCGTCTAATTCTCCGGAAAGGATTAGTTGAAATCCCCTAATAGTTTCCGCAAGAGCAACATACTTTCCTGGAGAACCAGTAAAAACTTCTGCCACAAAGAACGGTTGTGATAAGAAACGCTCAATTTTTCTTGCTCTTGCTACAGTTAAACGATCCTCTTCCGATAATTCATCCAAGCCAAGAATTGCGATAATGTCCTGAAGTTCTTTGTAACGTTGTAAAGTTTCCTTAACTCTTTGCGCAGTTTCATAATGTTCGTTGCCAACGATCCGAGGCTGTAACATAGTCGAGGTTGAATCTAAAGGATCTACTGCTGGATAAATACCCTTGGAAGCTAATCCTCTGGAAAGTACGGTAGTAGCATCCAAATGTGCAAATGTTGTGGCAGGGGCAGGGTCGGTCAAATCGTCTGCAGGTACATAAACTGCTTGAATCGAAGTTATAGATCCCTTTTTAGTAGAAGCAATTCTTTCTTGCAAAGAACCCATTTCTGTACTAAGAGTAGGTTGATAACCCACTGCGGAGGGCATTCTCCCTAATAAAGCGGATACCTCTGATCCTGCTTGAACAAAACGAAAGATATTATCGATAAATAAAAGCACGTCTTGCTTATTAACATCTCGGAAATATTCCGCCATAGTTAGGGCAGTTAAACCAACTCTCATACGAGCTCCCGGTGGTTCATTCATTTGGCCATAGACTAGAGCTACCTTTGATTCCTCAATATTTTTTTCATTAATTACTCCGGATTCCTTCATTTCCATATAAAGATCATTTCCTTCACGAGTCCGTTCCCCTACTCCACCGAATACGGATACGCCCCCATGAGCTTTAGCAATGTTATTGATTAATTCCATGATCAGTACTGTTTTACCTACTCCAGCCCCCCCAAATAGTCCTATTTTTCCTCCACGTCGATAAGGAGCTAAAAGATCGACGACCTTAATACCTGTTTCAAAGATGGATAATTTCGTATCTAACTCGATAAAGGCAGGCGCAGATCTATGAATAGGGAACGTTGCACTACTATCTACAGGACCCAAATTGTCAACAGGCTCCCCAAGAACGTTGAAAATTCGTCCGAGAGTAGCTCCACCGACCGGAACACTGAGAGGAGCTCCCGTGTCAATCACTTCCATTCCTCTCATCAACCCGTCCGTAGCACTCATAGCTACAGCTCTAACTCGATTATTTCCTAATAATTGTTGTACCTCACAAGTCACATTAATTTGCTTATCGGCAGTGTCTCTACTCTGGACTACCAAAGCGTTATAAATATAAGGTAACTTGCCTGGGGGAAAAGTGACATCCAGCACGGGTCCAATAATTTGATCGATACGACCTGTACTTTTTTCTTCAATTGTGGAAACCCCGGGAGGAGAAGTAGTAGGATTGGTTCTCATAATTATCACATAATTAAAAAAAAGGAATTTGTCGAAATTTTTCTTTTTTTATTGTTGAATAATGCCAAATCAAATCAAAAAAAATCCAAAAGTAAAAAGGAAATGAATTAGTTAATTCAATAAGAGAGAAAAGGGGACCAGGACTTGATTTCGTTGCCCAAGCGAATCCCATTCAATCGTTTACTCATGGAATGAGTCCATTGGAAAGTTCAATCAATCTTTTTTTTCATATACATTTTGCCTTTTGTGGAGGATCTGTGCCTACTCTACTTTCCTATCTAGGACTTCGATATACAAAATATATACTACTGTGAAGCATAGATTGCTGTCAACAAAGAATTTTATTAGTATTTAGTTAGGTATTTGCATTCAAAATAAGAAAAGAGAACTATTAAGAACTTGTAAAATAAGGATTAGGAATTAATTTGGGTTGCGCTATATCTATCAAAGAGTATACAATAATTATGGATTTGGTAAATCAAATCCATGGTTTAATAACGAACCGTGTTAACTTACCATAACAACAACTCAATTCCTATCGAATTCCTATATTGGAATTCCTATAGGATAGAACATACACAGGGTGTACGCATTATATATGAATGAAACATATTCATTAACCTAAGCATGCCCTCAATTTTCTTTAATGAGTTGATATTATATTAATTGAATATCCTTTTTGTTTTACGAGATTTTTGCTAAAGTTTCATTTACGCCTAATTAACATCGAGTAGACCCTGTTATTGTGAGAATTCTTAATTCAAGAGTTATAGGGAGGGACTTATGTCACCACAAACAGAAACTAAAGCAGGTGTTGGATTTCAAGCTGGTGTTAAAGATTATAAATTGACTTACTACACCCCAGAGTATGAAACTAAGGATACTGATATCTTGGCAGCATTCCGAGTAAGTCCTCAGCCTGGGGTTCCGCCCGAAGAAGCAGGGGCTGCAGTAGCTGCCGAATCTTCTACTGGTACATGGACAACTGTTTGGACTGATGGACTTACCAGTCTTGATCGTTACAAAGGACGATGCTATCACATCGAGCCTGTTGCTGGGGAAGACAACCAATGGATCTGTTATGTAGCTTATCCATTAGACCTATTTGAAGAGGGTTCCGTTACTAACATGTTTACTTCCATTGTAGGTAACGTATTTGGTTTCAAAGCCCTACGTGCTCTACGTTTGGAGGATCTACGAATTCCCCCTACTTATTCAAAAACTTTCCAAGGCCCGCCTCATGGTATCCAAGTTGAAAGAGATAAGTTGAACAAGTACGGTCGTCCTTTATTGGGATGTACTATTAAACCAAAATTGGGATTATCCGCAAAAAATTATGGTAGAGCGTGTTATGAGTGTCTACGTGGTGGACTTGATTTTACCAAAGATGATGAAAACGTAAACTCACAACCATTTATGCGCTGGAGAGACCGTTTTGTCTTTTGTGCCGAAGCTATTTATAAATCACAGGCCGAAACCGGTGAAATCAAGGGGCATTACTTGAATGCGACTGCGGGTACATGTGAAGAAATGATTAAGAGAGCTGTATTTGCAAGAGAATTAGGGGTTCCTATTGTAATGCATGACTACTTAACTGGGGGATTCACCGCAAATACTACTTTGGCTCATTATTGCCGCGACAATGGCCTACTTCTTCACATTCACCGTGCAATGCATGCAGTTATTGATAGACAGAAAAATCATGGTATGCATTTCCGTGTATTAGCTAAAGCATTGCGTATGTCTGGGGGAGATCATATCCACTCCGGTACAGTAGTAGGTAAGTTAGAAGGGGAACGCGAAATGACTTTAGGTTTTGTTGATTTATTGCGCGATGATTTTATTGAAAAAGATCGTGCTCGCGGTATCTTTTTCACTCAGGACTGGGTATCCATGCCAGGTGTTATACCGGTAGCTTCAGGTGGTATTCATGTTTGGCATATGCCAGCTCTGACCGAAATCTTTGGGGACGATTCTGTATTACAATTTGGTGGAGGAACTTTAGGACATCCTTGGGGAAATGCACCTGGTGCAGCAGCTAATCGAGTGGCTTTAGAAGCCTGTGTACAAGCTCGTAACGAAGGGCGCGATCTTGCTCGCGAAGGTAATGAAATTATCCGAGCAGCTTGCAAATGGAGTCCTGAACTAGCCGCAGCTTGTGAAGTATGGAAGGCGATCAAATTCGAGTTCGAGCCGGTAGATACTATTGATTAACTAGATAAAACTAAAGATAAAGAAGGTATAAATAAAAAAGAAACGAAATAAAAAGAGAAAAAAATCAGTTATGAAATGCAGTAATTCTTCTTTATTCTTCTAATTGATTGCAATTAAACTCGGCTCAATCTTTTTTAGAAAAAAAAGATTGAGCCGAATAAAAATAGATCATGATATGATCATGAGACTTGACAAATTGAGATTCGTCTATTCTATATATCTAGAATATATATATTAAGGTATAATACAATAAAGAAATACAAATAAAATAATAAAATAATAAAATATAGTATTATCATATGATAATGATAATGGAATCAAATACGCAGTATTTACAGAAAAAAGTCTTCGTTTATTGGGAAAGAATCAATATACTTTTAATGTCGAATCGGGATTCACTAAGACAGAAATAAAGCATTGGGTCGAACTCTTCTTTGGTGTTAAGGTGGTAGCTGTGAATAGCCATCGACTACCTGGAAAAGGTAGAAGAATAGGACCTATTCTGGGCCATACAATGCATTACAGACGTATGATCATTACCCTTCAACCGGGTTATTCTATTCCACTTCTAGATAGAGAAAAAAACTAAAGGAGAATGAATGAAAAAAGACATAGTTTGGAAGTTAGACCTTTTTATAGGACTCTCTTTCAATTTCAAAAAAGAGGACGTTTGAAACTTTTAACAGGCGTAATCGTGAGTCAACAAGTGACTCGAACTGTGTGTAAAAAAAGAAGCATTTTTTTTTTTTCAAAATGCTAGAACTAGATAAGGAAGTTTTCTATAACCTTGAGAAAAAGGATAAAAAGGTAGTTTTTTTTTAGTTTATGACTCCGATCAAGAGCGAGAAATCCTTGATTTGGGATTGGACATAGAACCTGGACCCATCGTAGAGACGTTTAGTTCAAAAGAAAGGATCGTATCCTGATGGTAAGAATTATACTTTCGTGGAAATACAGCGCTATAGACTTCAATGCGGTAGAGTAGACGTTTTGTTTCTAATTTTTCTGGACCAAACCTCCGCTCCGACCCAACGATACAATGAATTTTTTCTGTTCATATTCATAAATAAAAAAGATTCGGAATCGCAATGCTACTATATGCGTCCAGAGGAGTATTTGGAATAATATTCTTCTATAATCCATTATTGCGGGGGGTCTTACTAACAGGGCTTCGCTGCACGGGACAGGTCTTCGTCGAAAAGCTAACTCCACCCGGCATTTTCATACCCTTTCTTTGGGTGGTATATCGCCTTTTAAAGTCTAAGAGGGTAGTAGGGGATCTATAGTA
This sequence comes from Triticum urartu, assembly GCF_056163025.1. Classification (NCBI taxonomy): domain Eukaryota; kingdom Viridiplantae; phylum Streptophyta; class Magnoliopsida; order Poales; family Poaceae; genus Triticum; species Triticum urartu. The sequence continues at coordinate 3,863,484 of NW_028259461.1, read as the reverse complement.
GGTAAGATAATTTGCCCTTTGATTTTGATTGAATATACTATTTTTCCGCCTTTACCACGCATTATTGTATGCGCTTCTAGAGAAGTATGTATGCAGGAAGTAAATTCTAACCGCTTTCTTTTGAATCCAATTTCAAATTAGATTAGAAAGATAGAAAGGCCATGAGGATGGGAAAATCAAAATAAAATCTTTTTAATTAGTTCTCCTTTTTTGGAATTTTCTTATTATCCTTTCATTTTTTTTACAGAATATTTTTCAAACTAAAAATAAAAAATACAATACAATAGTCAATATTCCTTATAATAGATATACTTAATTATATCATAAGAATCTTAAGATATTTTTCGACTAGATAGAAATAGTAAATTTGAATTGAGACACCTATTCCATGACGGATTTAAACTTACCTTCTATTTTCGTGCCTTTAGTAGGCTTAGTATTTCCGGCAATTGCAATGACTTCTTTATTTCTTTATGTGCAAAAAAATAAGATTGTCTAGTATTTTTTAGTGTAAGTAATATAATATGGTAGGGTATGTGGCTTTTTCTACACACACTTTCTACACACAAATGAAAAACGGTTATGGATGCGGATATAGGCTACGAGCATAAATGCATGAATATGCAGAGCCAGGTATAGCGAGTTTTATTTTATTTATTTTAATTGAATCAACGAATATTTTTTGAATAGAAAGTCAATGTATCTAACCTATTATTTCACAGGAGTACTAGTTGCTGAAGGCGATTTCAGAATCAAAAAAAGTAAAGTCAAAATTATTTAGCTTATTCTCTCAATTTCAATCGACCGCTGCTGGATTTAGTATATCTAATATGAATTGGCGATCAGAACACATATGGGTAGAACTTCTAAAAGGTTCTCGAAAAAGGGGTAATTTTTTCTGGGCCTGTATTCTTTTTCTAGGTTCACTAGGATTCTTATCGGTTGGGATTTCCAGTTATCTTGGTAAGAATATTATATCTATACTTCCATCTCAAGAAATTCTTTTTTTTCCGCAGGGGGTCGTGATGTCTTTCTACGGAATCGCAGGCCTATTCATTAGCTCCTACTTGTGGTGTACTATTTTGTGGAATGTAGGTAGTGGTTATGACCGATTCGATAGAAAAGAGGGAATAGTGTGCATTTTTCGTTGGGGATTCCCTGGAATAAAACGTCGCGTCTTCCTTCGATTCCTTATGCGGGATATCCAATCAATTAGAATTCAGGTTAAAGAGGGTCTTTATCCTCGTCGTATTCTTTATATGGAAATCCGGGGCCAGGGGATCATTCCCTTGACTCGTACTGATGATAAATTTTTTACTCCACGAGAAATTGAACAAAAAGCTGCCGAATTGGCCTATTTCTTGCGCGTACCAATTGAAGTATTTTGAGGTATCTTTTTTGAACTGAGTTGAATGAAGAAAAGAAGAATTGGAAGAAGAAAAGTTTTCTCAACACAGGGAGGAAGTCCCTTCTAAATTGGATTTGTTATTGTAAGGGGATTTTTAAGTATTTATCTAAAGGAAGGAACAAACGAGGATAAGAGAAATTTGCTTTTAATTTTTTTTTATCCAAGTTAGATATATCGCATACTATTCTTCCTTTTTCATCCGAAAGGGCTTTTTTTTTATTCTATTTCACTATTTCATTCCATCTAGATCTAAGAAAGAACCCAATGCACTGAAATTCCACTAATAACTAATATACAAAAAAGAAGAATAGATACAGGGTATCAAACCTATAGAGTTTTTGCTTCAAAGAAATAGAAATATCATGAAATAGAAATATCATCATATAGAGTCAGGGAATGGAATAGAGTCAGCGAATGAAGCATATTCATTAACAACTCCATTTACAGATCAAAAATGAAAAAAAAGAAAGCATTGCCTTCTTTACTATATCTTGTATTTATCGTACTTTTGCCTTGGGGGGTCTCTTCCTCATTTAACAAATGTCTGGAACTTTGGATTAAGAATTGGTGGAATACCAGGCAATCCGAAACTCTCTTAACTGATATTCAAGAGAAAAGGATTCTAGAAAGATTCATAGAATTAGAAGAACTTTCTCTCTTGGACGAGATGATAAAAGGGAAACTAAAGACACATGTACAAAAACCTCCTACAGGAATACACAAGGAAATAATACAATGGGTCAAAATAAATAATGAGGATCATCTCCATACCATTTTGCATTTCTCGACAAATATAATCTGTTTGGCTATTCTAAGTGGTTCTTTTTTTCTGGGTAAAGAGGAACTTGTCATTTTGAATTCTTGGGTTCAGGAATTCTTCTATAATTTAAATGACTCAATAAAAGCTTTTTTTATTCTTTTAGTTACTGATTTTTTTGTTGGATTTCACTCCACCCGTGGTTGGGAACTAGTAATTCGTTGGGTCTACAACGATTTTGGATGGGCTCCTAACGAGCTTATTTTCACTATTTTTGTTTGTAGTTTTCCAGTAATTCTAGATACATGTTTGAAATTTTGGGTCTTTTTTTGTTTAAATCGTCTATCTCCTTCGCTTGTAGTCATTTATCATTCAATTAGTGAAGCATAAATTCATTTGATCTCCCGATATTAATATTAATCAAATTAGCAAGCATCTTTTTTTAGAAAGAAAGCCCTTTTCCATTTTAGCAAAATTCTTTCTATTTATACCTACTTTAAGGTATTCATCATTGCAGTACAACTGTTGCAGTAGAATGACAACAGATTCGTGTATAGGGAACTAGATTAGCTTAGCTACCTATCTAATTTATTGTAGAAATTCTGGGATCTGCGATTGGACATGGAAAATAGAAATACTTTTTCTTGGGTAAAGGAACAGATAACTCGATCGATTTCTGTATCGATCATGATATACGTAATAACTCGGACATCTATTTCAAATGCATATCCCATTTTTGCGCAGCAGGGTTATGAAAACCCACGAGAAGCAACTGGACGAATTGTATGTGCCAATTGCCATTTAGCTAGCAAGCCCGTCGATATTGAAGTTCCCCAAGCTGTGCTTCCCGATACTGTATTTGAAGCAGTTCTTCGAATTCCTTATGATATGCAATTGAAACAAGTTCTTGCTAATGGAAAAAAGGGAGGGTTGAATGTAGGTGCTGTTCTTATTTTGCCCGAGGGATTCGAATTAGCGCCGCCCGATCGTATTTCCCCTGAGTTAAAAGAAAAGATAGGAAATCTTGCTTTTCAGAGTTATCGTCCCGATAAAAAAAACATTCTTGTGATAGGCCCTGTTCCCGGTAAGAAATATAGTGAAATTGTCTTTCCCATTCTTTCCCCTGATCCTGCTACGAAGAAAGATGCTCATTTCTTAAAATATCCCATATATGTAGGGGGAAACCGAGGAAGAGGACAGATCTATCCTGATGGTAGCAAGAGTAACAATACAGTCTATAATGCTACGTCAACAGGTATAGTAAGAAAAATACTACGTAAAGAAAAGGGGGGGTATGAAATATCCATAGTTGATGCATCAGATGGACGCCAAGTGATTGATATTATACCTCCCGGACCAGAACTTCTTGTTTCAGAGGGGGAATCCATCAAGCTTGATCAACCATTAACAAGCAATCCTAATGTGGGAGGTTTTGGTCAGGGGGACGCAGAAATCGTGCTTCAGGATCCATTACGTGTCCAAGGCCTTTTGTTCTTCTTCGCATCCGTTATTTTGGCACAAGTTTTTTTGGTTCTCAAAAAGAAACAGTTTGAAAAGGTTCAATTGTACGAAATGAATTTCTAGGTCCCGGGATTTCTTACCATCAAGTTGGTAAAAAGCCTCGATTTATTGGCAATTGCTAGAATTATCTATGATCTATTTTGGAAATCCTTTTTTTGTTTAGACTGCTTTTTGTTTATGAGATGTCTGGAATTCCTTATTTATATCCCATGCAAAAGAAGAGAATCCAAGGCAAAGGCGAGAACAATCAAATTAAAATTTCTTCTTTTTCGGAGGGATTGCAGGTCTTCTTAATCGTCTATTCGGCACAAGAAAAAGCCTTTTTCTTGTGCCGATTCTTCTTGTATCAAAATAAGAATCCTTTTTCTTCCTAATTCGTCAAAGATTACTATTTCTTCTTTATTCGGGTCTGTCTCTTGGACCTCTTTTTCTTTTGCTTAGGTTTAGCCGAGGTAGTGGACAAACAGAGGGGAAGAAAATATGGCGGGGGAAAAATTTCTTGTGATTGTGAGCAAATTGCTTGGCTTGTTTAATTAAGTTCAACTTCAAATTTACAGAAATTTTGCAAAAAAAAAGTAAACTCTTCCATTGAAGGTTTTTTTATTTTTAGGCTAGTTGAATAGTTTTGATTAAGGTTTTATTAGTTTATTACTCGAAACTAAATCAAGGATTTTCAGGATACTTCCTTCGTGGAATAAGATATTGGATCCTCGAGTGATCTCTTTTTCTTGTTGCTTCATAAGAGTGAATCGAATAGATTCAATTCGCGTTATAAGAGTAAAATAAAAATTCCGCGGGTCCTTTCCGCTCTAATCAGATAAAGGGGGGTAAGGACCCGCTAAGCTCCTACTTTTTCATGTTTACAATCTGGTCCCTCCGATTACTATAGAGATGAACCCAATCCAGAATATGAACCATAAAAGAAAACACCTACTAAACCAATCACAGCAATACCAGCTACAGTACCTATCAGCCAAAGAGGAATTCTTCCAGTAGTATCGGCCATTTCCCCTACTTTCCTCCACATTTTATCAATTGGTCATGCTAGAGACAAAAACAGTCATGGGTAGTTATAAGGATGGTATCCTTCCAAATGGGATAAGAGAATTCTTATTAGTCTCTTTCTTTCTCTCAATTGAAGAAGTAATTGGAAAATAAAACAGCAAGTACAAAAATGAGTAATAAACCCCAGTATAGACTGGTACGATTCAATTCAACATTTTGTTCATTCGGGTTTGATTGTGTCATAGTTCTATAGTTGGAATTTGTTTTATCGTTGGATGAACTGCATTGCTGATATTGATCCCAAGAAAAAAACAGTAGGTACAGCTAGTCCGTGAATAGCCAGCCATCGCACTGTAAAAATAGGATAGGTTCGATCTATGGTCATTGAGGGCCTCCTAAAAGGATCTACTAAATTCATCGAGTTGTTCTAAAGAATCAAAACGGTCGGTTATTAACGGAATTCCTTGTCGGCTTTCCGTGAAATACTCGTTTGGCCTAGGACTTCCAAACACGTCATAAGCTAAACCCGTACTGACAAATAACCAACCCGCAATGAATAGGGAAGGTATAGTAATGCTATGAATAACCCAGTATCGAATACTGGTAATAATATCAGCAAAAGAACGTTCTCCCGTGCTTCCAGACATGCTGAACTCCCAAAATTTTTGTACATTCAAAAAAGGAATTGATTCCGTAAAAGATGGGATCGACCAGTAAATAGAAAATTACTGATATTTCATCCTTGTGAGATTGTCAATTTTGTACCAAAGGTGTATTTTGAGTATACCGAATTAGTATAGCTATCCTTCCTATGGCACAGCAATCTGGTTTTGCCTGGTTCCGAAACATAATTACTTTTTTATTTTTTTTTTGTCTATAGGTAAGCTATATGTTATTCAAGGCATCAATAGAAAACCCCATTTTTGTAGGTTCTACTTACTTTTCATTGGCTTCGGAATAATAGAGTAATTCGGAATAGCAGCCAAAATCTTGGGAAAATCTAAGTTAATGATCAATAGGTTTGGATAAATAATTTAGGAAGGATATTCTCATACTGACACAATACAAGGACAAGTATATGTGAAATCTATCCTTTCATAATTCGTAATTCATCCTTGTATTGTTTGTTGGATTAGGTCTAACTTTCTTGACCAAACTGCGAGCGCGGAACTTTACGAGATGAAATAGGGAAAGACAGAAGATAGAATAGAACTTAAAAGGATAATTGAAGTGACTCGTCTTCGAATCTACTTTGGTTGGAGTTCGAAAAAGGAATAAAAATAAAGTAAATTCAAGGAAGAGCTTTCTTTTTTTTTTTTTTTTAACAGCCCCTTGGCAGGTCGTGGAATGCTTTTGTTCTCCTCTTATTCCATATGGAATACAATCAGTTAAAATAAGAAGGAATAGGGGAATATTCGATCGTTCACTCCAAAAAGAGGGTCCTATTGAAAAAGAAATTATCCAAAATAGAAAGAAGTTTTTTTTTTCAAATTCAATTGTTTATTTATCTCTTATTCAAAAATTTCCCTGAAAATTGAATTTCTTTTTTTCATTCAATGGGGTTAGATGATCTAGTTCTTAATATTATTACTTTACTCAATTGACAAATTCCACAACAAATCTCTTGATTCGGAATTAGGGACTCATGTATCATCTGATGAATCCACTTTCTTTTACACTTCTGTATCTTACTCTATCTTGTTTTTTAGTATTATCTAAAATAACTGATGAATTATGAATTTTCCATAACTTAGGTAAATGCTTTACCAACATATGTAGTGTAGTAAAAAAAAATAAATGGAATTTAACTCTTTCATGCTTACTTTAACTAGTTATTTTGGTTTTCTACTGGCTGCTTTAACTATAACCCCAGCTCTATTTATTGGCTTGAACAAGATACGCCTTATTTGAATTGACTGAATAATTATAATTCAGAAAAGAAAAATCTTTCTTTGGGATTCCTGGCATTCTACGACTCTTTTCCAGACTAATTAGGAATTCTTTTCTTGGTCATTGAGATTCGTGGATAATTTAGAGTACTATTTAGGGATAGATCGTACCTCTTTTTTTATCCCCTCGAACAAATCGAAATGATTGAAGTTTTTCTATTTGGAATCGTCTTAGGCCTAATTCCTATTACTTTAGCGGGATTATTCGTGACTGCGTATTTGCAATACAGGCGTGGGGATCAGTTGGATCTTTGATTGAGTCATTTTTTTTTTTTGATTGACCTCCTCCAGACCAGAGAGGAGGTCAAATTGAAATTGGAGTTACAATTCAATTTTGTTAAGTTATTTTACTCTGCTTCGACATAAAATAGATGGAATCACGCTCTGTAGGATTTGAACCTACGACATCGGGTTTTGGAGACCCGCGTTCTACCGAACTGAACTAAGAGCGCTTTCATTCATTCAAAAAGAAAATCTTTTTCTATTCCTAATGTATCTCACGTACGTATAGTCTCCACAAATTCAAGTTATACCCACTTTACTTTAATTGATCTCGTCGCTACTGCCTATAAAGAAGAAAGAAGTAATAGGTAGGGATGACAGGATTTGAACCTGTGACATTTTGTACCCAAAACAAACGCGCTACCAAGCTGCGCTACATCCCTTTTCCAAATTAAATTGTTGTACAATGCCATTGTACACAATTCCTGTCTTCTTTTCCACATCATAATTTTCTTCTTCTTTCTTTCTCTATCTATATAGAACCCTCGTGTCATTTCTTCTTTTTGGTCTCATATAATTAAGGAATTATATACATATAAAATCCAATATAATTTCGCCTATAAAAGAAGGATTACTTTTCCTTGGTAATATATAGGAAGAAGGGGTCATCTTTTTCTTTTTTAGGGATAGGAAAATTTCGTCGATATGGTTCATTTTATATATAGCATAACAATCTTGGGCAAGAGTTTATGATCATATATGTATTCCAACAAGGAAGGAGGATTTTCAATGCGGGATATAAAAACATATCTCTCTGTAGCACCCGTGCTAAGTACTCTATGGTTTGGTGCTTTAGCAGGTTTATTGATAGAAATTAATCGTTTATTCCCAGATGCTTTGTCATTCCCTTTTTTTTAATTCTAGTTATTGCTATGGGAGGGATAGATTTCTTCGTGATATGACAAAATTTGATCCTTTTCAATCTTTTTTTAGTATCGGAAGGAAAAAGAAAGAAAAGATGGATTGGGTTGAACCTCAGAGTCATTAAAAATTTGGTAAACCCCATTTTTGAAAATAGAAATTCAATTTAAAGGGGTACCCAAGCTAAATAAGGCCTCAGAAATCAGAGCATAGAAAAGGCGGGGCTGGCTAATTAAATGAAAGGATTTCGAACCAAAATCTTTGCTAATTCGACAAGGATTGTATTCTTTAATTATTTCTCTATTTTTTATTACTTAATTAAAGAATAAAAAAAAATTATTCTAATGAATTTTATTCTTCTTCTTCGGATTCAAAATAGAAGAATAAAAGAATAAGTAGAAGAATTAAGTTAAGTCAATCCAAAAAGAAAAGGAGGTTCATGGCCAAGGGAAAAGATGTTAGAATCAGAGTTATTTTGGAATGCATCAGTTGTGTTCGAAAAGGTGCCAATGAGGAATCGACGGGGATTTCTAGATATAGTACTCAAAAGAATCGCCACAATACACCCGGACAATTAGAATTCAAAAAATTTTGTCGTTATTGTCGCAAGCATACGACTCATCACGAAATAAAGAAATAGGAACATCGTGTGTTTGATCTTTCCAAACAACAGAAAGAGTAAGAACTTCATATTTAATATATAAAGAAAACATAGTATAGAATACAAAATACAAATCAACTCATCTGATTTCCGGTAGATATTATTTCATATGTATAGAGGGTATTCATATACTATAATATGAATCAAATAAGATATGGATCAAAGAAAAACTACTTCTTCTGGATCCTAAATTAATAAAATAAAGAAGTGAATTTTCAAATTTTCAAATTTTAAATAAGGAATAAATCATGTATACATCTAAACAACCTTTTCTTAAATCTAAGCAACCCTTTAGTAAATCCAAGCAAACTTTTAATAAATCCAAGCAACCCTTTCGTAAATCCAAGCAAACTTTTCGTAAATTCAAGCAACCTTTTCGTAAATCTAAACAACCTTTTCGTAGGCGTCCCCGGATTGGCCCGGGAGATCGAATTGATTATAGAAACATGAGTTTAATTAATAGATTTATTAGTGAACAAGGAAAAATATTATCGAGACGAATAAATAGATTAACCTTGAAACAACAACGATTAATTACTCTTGCTATAAAACAGGCTCGTATTTTATCTTTCTTACCGTTTCGTAACTATGAGAACGAAAAGCAATTTCAAGCCCAGTCAATTTCAATAATTACAGGTTCTAGACCCAGAAAAAATAGACATATTCCTCAATTAACGCAAAAGTACAATTCCAATCGAAACTTAAGAAACAACAACCAAAATTTAAGAAACAACAACCGGAACTTAAGTTCCGATTGTTGATGTTTTATTCGAATTCGAAAGGGCCAGACCTATATATATTATAAAGAAAGTAATCCAGCTCGTTGATTCCTACCACTTAATCTTAATTTATTGTATCTTCCCGGAGTTCCCTCTCCGGGAATTCATCTTTTATTATTCCAGTATATTACTTTATTTATACCTTTAATTGATGATCTTTATTTTATTGGAAATCGTGTAAAGATTATTTGGATTTGATACAGCTACTTGTGCAAGCATTTTACGATTAAGAATCAATTTCTTCTTGTACAGGTTGTGTATTAATTTACTATAACTATCGAATACTTTATATACCCGCGTTGCTGCGTTTATCCGAGTGATCCACAAACGACGAAAATCCCTCTTTTGCCTACCTCTATCTCGATGAGAGGAAACAAAAGCTCTTTTTACCTGTTGGGTAATCATTCGATTAAGTCTTAAATGAGCCCCTCTAAAGTTTGAGGCAAATGAACGCATTTTTGTTCGTCGTCTCCGGGCTATATATCCTCGCGGAACTCTGGTCATTGAATCAAATTAACCTTAATGAATAACTAATGATTTCTCTTCTTTTAGCCACCCTTTTTCTCATTAATAACAAAACTAATTATTCCGATATATAAAATATTAATTCCAATGGCTTTTGCTATAGTAACCTTCCCAACCACGATTTTTTATTCCACTCCGTTCAGTTATTTCTATACGAAATAACAAATTCATTCTAATAATACTAAAAAAAATAGTGGGTTCCATCGTTTCTATGGTTCCCTTTTAAACGGTGAGGCCCTCTCTATACACCGGAGCCCTTTCTTTCATCAAAAGGTATTGCGAACTTGTATAGTCCACATTCTTTGGCTCTACCTATCCATTATAGAGTAAATAGCTCTTTTCACAATAAGAGTTATCCATACAGTGACGGTATTTAATTATGAAAGTTGGCTAAGTAGCTGACCCTGTTAGTCCGTTCTTTTAAGATAAAGGAGCATAAGCCTTTTTCTTTTTATTACTATTTCCTCCGCTTAATGGATAACCATTTGCTACCAATGGGAGAATTGCTTCTTATTTCCAATTTAGATAATTGGATTTGCACCAAAGGAAACCATAAATTCCATATACCATAGAAATCTAGGATAGAGAAGCTATATCCTATTCATTGGTACTAATCATGGATACTTCAATTTTTTTTATATTTGTTTGAAGTCATGATCTGAACGAGTCGCACATACACCCTAGCACATGTTCCTCGACGCTGAGGGCATCCTTTAAGCGCGGCCGTTTTTCGAGCATTTCGTATTGGCTGTCTTGCGTTTCTAATAAGTTGTTTAACCGTCGGCATGTTGTATGTATATAGAAAAAAATGGATTGGTTTAGATCCATCTTAACCTGATGATTGCTCATCATGAAGTCTTTCTATTTTCTATTAAATCGAGGAAAACACGAATTTAGCTGTGAAATAACTTTACAAGAAATCCGGACACTACCAATCCTTAAACATTTCTGGAAACCACACTGGATCAGTATCGCAGTGCTTGTCAATCATTTCATCCCCTACAATATCGACAAGTCCATAAGCTTTGGCTTCGTCTGCTGACATAAAAACATCCCTTTCCATGTCTTCGGATACAACCCAAAAAGGCTTGCCTGTTCTTACTGCATAAACCCTTGTGATCATTTCGCGAACTTTGTGTAACTCTTCTACTTCTAGTAAAAATTCTGGTGTCCTTGCCCGATAATAAGCACTAGCAGGTTGGTGAAGCATAATCCTCGCGTGAGGGAATGCTATACGCTTGGTGGGTTCTCCTCCAAGCAGAATGAAGGACGCCATGGAGGCGGCTATTCCGAGGCATATTGTATATATATCTGGTGTCACCGTTTGCATCGTATCAAAAATAGCCATTCCTGAGATTAGCCACCCGCCTGGGGAGTTTATAAACAAAAAAATATCACTAATTCCATCTTCTATACTCAGATATACCATGAGACCTGTAATATGATTCGTGATCTCGCAACGAATCTCTTGACCTAAAAAAAGTGTCCTTTCTCGATACATAACATTGTATAAGTCAACCCAAGTCGCTTCTTCATCTCCAGGAATCCGGTAAGGTACTTTTGGAACACCAATGGGCATATTAGATTAATATTATTAAATTTAAGTAAGAAAACCACACTTTAATATGGAAACGTAAGAATGGAACAGAAAGAAAGAATCCGCAGTTTATTGTCTTAATTTTTATTCTTATTCTATATGAATATTATAGATTCTATTAATACGTAGATTGAAAGGTTATACATATAAGGAATGTAAGACAGATTGAATAAAGAAAAGGGAATGGGTGATTTGAATGCTAAACAAAGAGGGGTAGCGATCTATTCTTCGTTTTTTCCAAATTGGCCAAGTTACCCATTGCATATTGGCACTTATCGAGTATAGAATAGATCTGCTTCTCTTTCTTCTTATGAACAGAATTGGCTTCTTATTTTTAATGGAATGAAATAAATATTCGCGCTTTCTGACACAGAATCCCCTAGAAGGGTTAGGTACATAGGATATGGATAGTCTTTTTCAATGCGATAAAATAAAGCGACATCGTGTCTATTTTTCTTTGCTAAAGGGGTATTTCCATGGGTTTGCCTTGGTATCGTGTTCATACTGTCGTATTGAATGATCCGGGTCGATTGCTTGCGGTGCATATAATGCACACAGCTCTAGTTTCTGGTTGGGCTGGCTCAATGGCTTTATACGAATTAGCAGTTTTTGATCCCTCTGATCCTGTTCTGGATCCAATGTGGAGACAAGGTATGTTCGTAATTCCCTTCATGACTCGTTTAGGAATAACGGATTCGTGGGGTGGTTGGAGTATTTCAGGAGGAACTGTAACAAATCCGGGTATTTGGAGTTATGAAGGTGTGGCAGGTACGCATATTGTGTTTTCTGGCTTGTGTTTCTTGGCAGCGATCTGGCATTGGGTATATTGGGACCTAGAAATATTCTCTGATGAGCGGACGGGAAAACCCTCTTTGGATTTGCCCAAGATCTTTGGAATTCATTTATTTCTTGCAGGGGTGGCTTGCTTTGGCTTTGGGGCATTTCATGTAACGGGTTTGTATGGTCCTGGGATATGGGTATCCGATCCTTATGGACTAACTGGAAAAGTACAAGCTGTAAATCCAGCGTGGGGTGCAGAAGGTTTTGATCCTTTTGTTCCGGGGGGAATAGCTTCTCATCATATTGCTGCGGGTACATTGGGTATATTAGCGGGCTTATTCCATCTTAGTGTCCGTCCGCCTCAACGTCTATATAAAGGATTACGTATGGGCAATATTGAAACTGTACTTTCCAGTAGTATCGCTGCTGTTTTTTTTGCAGCTTTCGTAGTTGCTGGAACTATGTGGTATGGGTCAGCAACGACCCCAATCGAATTATTTGGGCCTACTCGTTATCAGTGGGATCAGGGATACTTTCAGCAAGAAATATATCGAAGAGTTAGCAATGGTTTAGCCGAAAATCTTAGTTTATCAGAAGCTTGGTCTAAAATTCCCGAAAAATTAGCCTTTTATGATTATATTGGTAATAATCCGGCAAAAGGGGGATTATTCAGAGCAGGCTCAATGGACAATGGGGATGGAATGAATAGCTGTTGGATGGTTAGGACATCCCGTCTTTAGAGATAAAGAAGGACGTGAGCTTTTTGTACGCCGTATGCCTACTTTTTTTGAAACATTTCCGGTTGTTTTGTAGATGAGGAGGGAATTGTTAGAGCAGACGTTCCTTTTAGAAGAGGCAGAATCCAAATATAGTGTTGAACAAGTAGGTGTAACGGTGGAGTTCTATGGTGGCGAACTTAATGGAGTAAGTTATTCTGATCCTGCTACTGTAAAAAAATATGCGAGGCGTTCTCAATTAGGGGAAATTTTTGAATTAGACCGGGCTACTTTGAAATCTGATGGTGTTTTTTCGCAGCAGTCCAAGGGGTTGGTTCACTTTTGGTCATGCTACCTTTGCTTTGCTCTTCTTTTTCGGACACATTTGGCATGGCGCTAGAACATTGTTCCGAGATGTTTTTGCTGGTATTGATCCAGATTTGGATGCTCAAGTGGAATTTGGACATTCCAAAAAGTGGGAGATCCAACTACAAGGAAACAGGCAGTTTGATACACATTGTTATAGTATCTTTCACCTCTCTTTTTTGATTTGACATGGGAAACATCTCCCATCCTTTCTTTGACTCTTTTTCTTTCTTTATATGGGGAAATTATCCCAAATGACAAATGAATAGGTGTGGAAGTTATAATTGTAAATAAACCCAGGATCGAATCTATGGAAGCATTGGTTTATACGTTCCTTTTAGTTTCGACTTTAGGGATAATTTTTTTCGCTATCTTCTTCCGAGAACCACCTAAGGTTCCACACACTCCAACTAAAAGAATAAAATAATTTCATTTAAGTAAGAAGTCCCCCTATCTGGGAGACTTCTTACTTAAATTAGTCTCCGTGTTCTTCGAATGGATCTCTTAATTGTTGAGAGGGTTGCCCAAACGCGGTATATAAGGCATACCCAGTAAAGCTTACAAGTAAACCAGATATGGAGATGGCGACTAAAGTTGCTGTTTCCATTTTTATAGAATTTCAAGATTACAATGGATCTACGAAAGATCGTGTATTTACAACTACAACGGAATAGTATACAAAGTCAACACCAATGATTAAATAGAATTTATGGCTACACAAACCGTTGAAGATAGTTCTAAACCTAGGCCAAAACGAACTGGTGCAGGTAGTTTACTGAAACCCTTGAATTCGGAATATGGGAAAGTCGCCCGGGTTGGGGGACTACTCCTTTTATGGGGATCGCAATGGCTTTATTCGCTATATTCCTATCTATCATTTTAGAAATTTATAATTCTTCCGTTTTACTGGACGGAATTTTAACCAATTAGGTTTCTACTAACTAAAACTAGAAGTCAGAGTTTTTCCATCCAAAAAAGCCTTTCTAGTTTAAGATCTACATTTCTAGATATTATGGTAGTTCGACCGCGGAATTTTTTGTTTTCGGTATCTCTGGAATATGAGTGTGTGACTTGTTAGAATTGATCCTATTGATAATACATAGAAAGGGCCTGTTATCTCTATCAAGATGATTCTAATTCGTCAGATATTATTTATTCTAGTATCTGGAACACGAAATAGATAGAGTGGATCAAAAAAAAAATGGAACTATGATTCATACTCACTATTAAGACCTCGCAACCAGACTGAAAAATTCAAGTAGTTCTTAAATAAAAATAAAAAAGAAATTTTCTTCCTTCCAATTTTGTTTGCCCAAAAGACAACTTTTTTTCTCTCGATTTTGTCGAGTCATTACACTGATTCATTAAATGATTATCAAGCGGTTCTTATTCGAAGAACCCTTGCCTTTTGTTTAGCTTGAGACTAAATCATCGTGGCTCTAGTATGAATCTAAGGTTTTAATTGAACTGATTCATAGGATCTCAACAAGATAATTTCTATATTACGCATAAAAAAACAATCCTTTATAGGGAAGAGAAACGTCAAGAAGCCTCTAATGACCAACATAAGGGAAAGGAAGAAAGAAAGACGCGCCCAACTTGAGATTTTTTGGCATTATCATCACAAAGAAGATATTCCGGATTTTTCTTATTTGATATCTTCAAGGCAAATCGACCCAATTCAGTGGCTGATGAAGTTTTGAACCTTTTTTCTAATATTCGTTGAAAATTTTTGTGTTTCTGCTTGAGCCGTACGAGATGAAAATTTTCATATACGGCTCTTAGAGGGGGACTCGGGTTAGTTACCTATCTCAATAAAGTATATGATTGGTTTGAGGAACGTCTTGAGATTCAGGCAATTGCAGATGATATAACTAGTAAATATGTTCCTCCCCATGTCAACATATTTTATTGTTTAGGGGGAATTACACTTACTTGTTTTCTAGTACAAGTCGCTACCGGTTTTGCTATGACTTTTTACTACCGACCAACCGTTACAGAGGCTTTTTCTCGGTTCAATACATAATGACCGAGGCCAACTTTGGTTGGTTAATCCGATCAGTTCATCGATGGTCAGCAAGTATGATGGTTTTAATGATGATCCTGCATGTATTTCGTGTGTATCTCACAGGGGGATTTAAAAAACCCCGCGAATTAACTTGGGTCACAGGTGTGGTTTTGGCTGTTTTTGACTGCATCATTTGGGTGTAACTGGTTATTCTTTGCCTTGGGATCAAAATTGGCTATTGGGCAGTCAAAATTGTGACAGGTGTACCTGACGCCATTCCGGTAATAGGATCGCCTTTAGTGGAGTTATTTACGCGGAAGTGCTAGTGTGGGCCAATCCACTTTGACTCGTTTTTATAGTTTACATACCTTTGTACTGCCTCTGCTTACTGCCGTATTTATGTTAATGCACTTTCCAATGATACGTAAGCAAGGTATTTCGGGTCCTTTATAGGGAAGGCATATCATAGAGAATTATAATTATCATATATCATATCGGGTAGGTTTTGGTATTTCATTGCTACAAGCATGGGTTATTGTAAAATAACACATGTCATTTGGATACTTCTCTTCAACTCCAAAGTATTTTTATACAATACAAATAGTTGAAGTTAATTTTACGACAAGAAAAAAGGCGGATTATGGGAGTGTGTGACTTGAATTATTGATTTGGCCATGCAGATAAAGAATTGATCTGCCACATTAGAAGTCACAACCAAAGGTGTCTCCGCATCCAATCAACATGTAAGTCCCCTACCTAGGAAGGATAGGCTGGTTCACGTGAGGAGAATATCTTCTATGATCATACCCGCAACCATGTCATCCATGAACAGGCTCCGTAAGATCCCATAGAGTAGAAATGGAATAAGTCATGTGACATGATCCAGTTCTCTATTTATACACTTACCTTTTTATTATAGTATGGAAATGCATTCATTTTCTTTGCATCGATTGTGATCCGCAATACTATCGGAGTAAAAGAAGGGATCTAAGGAAGAATGTAGGCTAAACTTTTTGATTTTTTATTAGTAACAAGTAAATATTTTTGTTTGGAGGTAAGAAACTTGCGATATTGAGGGGATAAATACCAACTAATCAAGAGACATGAGACAATCCACAAAGCAATTGATCATGATCAAATTTGTAAGCCCACTTGGATATTGAGCATTTACCCATAAGAATAGGATTATTTTCAATGAGTAGTTGTAGGTGCAACTTGCGGAAAAGAGAATCTGATAAAGCTTTTCTTGCCTAGAGTCATTGAGTCATTATAAACCTTAATTCTATTAAGGATCTTCCGCGGTCGTTATTTCTTTCACTCTTGCTCGAGCCGGATGATGATAAATTCTCATGTCCGGTTCCCTTTGGGGGATGGATCCTAAAGAGTTCACCTATCCCAATAACAAAGAAACCAGACTTAAATGATCCTGTATTAAGAGCCTAAATTAGCTAAAGGGATGGGGACAGTAATTATATACGGGGAACCCGCATGGCCCAACGATCTTTTATATATTTTTTCCAGTAGTAATTCTAGGCTACTATTGCATGTAATGTAGGTTTAGCGGTTCTCGAGCCATCAATGATTGGTGGAACCGGCAGATCCGTTTGCAACTCCTCTGGAAATATTACCCGAGTGGTACTCTTCCTTTCCCGTGTTTCAAATACTCCGTACGGTACCCAATAAGTTATTGGGCGTCTTTTAATGGTTTTCTGTGCCAACAGGCTTATTGACAGTACGCTTTTCTAGAGAATGTCAATAAATTCCAAAATCCATTTCGCCGCCAGTAGCTACGACCGTTTTTTTAAATCGGTACTGTAGTAGCTCTTTGGTTAGGTATTGGAGCAACATTACCCATTGATAAATCATTAACTTTAGGTCTTTTTTAGATATTTTTTGATTCATTCAACCCGTGAAGTACCATAGGTATCTAGGAAATAGTTACTTCCAAGTGAATCTTCCCTAGATACCTAAAATCCATTTTATTATGATCCATTTCGCGAAAATAGTAGATGTACCAAAGATGCTAAATTGTTTTCTTTTTATTCTAACTCGAAAAAGAAGAAGAAAAAAAATTGCAATGGATTTAAAACGAGAGTTTATTCTTAAGTAAATCAATTGGGAGATGCTTCTCTAGGAGTCCCCATATATGTTTTCTATCTTCCAATACGAAAACTGTCAATTCTCAGAAGATCTTCTTCAGTCTTACTCAAAAGGTCCAATAGTGTATGTATATTGGCCCTTTTTAGACAATTATACGGTTCTAGAAGTCAATTCTAATTGATCAATAAAAATACAATTCAATGGAATTCCTTTTTTGTTTTTCTTTAGATTAGTTAATCTTTTTTGAAAAGTAAAAAGGGGTGGAGTAAACCTGTTTTTATTTTCTTCGAAACTAGCGCCCTCTTCCTCCGCGTGTAGAAAAGGAAGAAATAAATCAATCAAATTACGAGAAGCCTCATAAAGTGCTTCCTTAGGGGTTAAACTTCCATTAGGTCCATAGTTCTAGAAAAAGTATCTCGTGTTTTTCATTTCCATTCCCCACAAGAAAAAAATACTATAATTCACATTTCGAACAGGCATGGATACAGCATCTATAGGATAACTTCCATCTTGATAGTTCTTTCTGAGTTCTGTCTGATATCCACGATCTCTCTTGATCTGTAAATCAATACAGAAATCAATGGGCTCTGTCAAGTTAGCTATAGGTTGTGCCGTATCAACGATTTCTACGGAAGGCGGTAGAGATGATATCTTGAGCAGTTATGTATCTAGGACCTTTTGACGCAAATGGATGCGTCTCTAACTCCATAGAGATTACTTCTCAATACAATTTCTTTCAAATTTAGTAAAATTTCTTGTACGGATTCTTCAATACCTGCCTATTGTAGAATACTCGTGCGGCACGCTCCCAAAATTTTGCACGGTGTGATACATGTTCCTTCTATTTCTCCAAGTAAAGCTCTTCGCAAGGCAATACCGACGGTGTCCGCTTGACCTTTTCTAAGCGGGGACAGAATGAAACGACCATAATAAGGCGCTTACTATCTACTCTTGATTCAACACACTTCCACTGTAGTGTTTGAGTGGATCCTGCTACCTCCTCTCGAACCATAATAGACTAGTATTATTATTTTATCATTGAATCGTTTATTTCTCTTGAAATGACAGTTGAAAGCGGGTTAATTCTTTTACAGACGTCTTTTTTTAGGCGGTCGACATCCATTATGCGGCATAGGTGTTACATCGCGTATACAACTTAATCGCACACCCACTTTTTAGCAATGGCTCGTAATGCGGCATCTCTTCCACTACCAGCGCCCTTTACCATAACTTCTGCTCGTTGCAAACCTACTGTACGAATAGCATCTACTGCTGTTCTTTGACCAGCATAGGGTGATGCTTTTCTTGAGCTTTTGAATCCACAAGTACCGGCCGAGGACCAAAAAACCACCCGACCTTGTGGGTCTGTAACAGTTATAATGGTATTGTTGAAACTAGCTTGATCATGAATAACCCCCTTTTGTTATTCTACGTGCACTCTTCCGTAAACTAAAACCGTGCATTCCTACGTAAACCAATACGCACTTTCTTACGTGAACCAAATTTTTGGTATAGCTTTTGCCATATTTTATTATCTCATAAATATGAGTTAGAAATAAAAAAAGAAAAAAAGATACAAAGATATCCGTTTCAGGGTAAAATAAACCCTTTACTTTAATTATTTTAAATGAAATTATTTTATTTGGAATTGGAACATGTTCCGCGGGTAACTTTTTTTTACTTTTAGAAAGTAAAGTGCTTTTTCGAACAGATTACCCTGTCTTTGTTTATGCTTCGGATTAGAGCAAATGACCTCTAATTCGTCACGCCTACGAATCAGTCGACATTTTGTACAAATTTTACGAACGGAAGCTCTTATTTTCATATTTCCGTATCCTTTTTTAAACTATGAATTCTAATCTTTTGGAAAAAATAAGTCTCTTCGCTTGAATTTTAGAACTTAGAATTTATTACCCTAGAAAAAAAAAGAAAAACCTAATCCTTTGAATCTTTGGTATCCTTCAAATCTTCGCTATCCTTCAAATCTTCGCTATCCTTCGAGTCTTCGATACGCTTCGAATCCTTATGGGGAAGTCTATAAAGTATACGTCCCGTTGCTTGAATCATAACGACTTACTTCAATTTTGACACCTATCCCCCATCAGTATTCGTATAGAACTAGACCGTATCTTTCCTGAAATATAGCCTAGGATGATGGTGTCATCTCTAGCCGAACGCGGAACATTCCATTGGGTAGGGCTTCCGTAACTAAACCTTCGAAAGTTACTTTTGCTTCTCTCGGGTTTTTTTTTTTTCTCTCCTATTTTTTTTTTTCTGTCATATTTTTTTTCTCCTATTTTTCTATTTTTCTATTTAAAAATAGGAAGGGCGAGATAGAATTCGAGCACTATAGGCGGGGCGATTACCATATATAACATAAGACTTCTCCCCAATTCTGTTTAGTCGAGCTTCTCGATCTGTCATATTCCTCGAGAAGTAGAAAGAATAGCAATTCCCATTCCACCCAAAACTTTAGGAATTCCTTGATAGTTGGTATAAATTCGTAAGCCGGGTCGGCTGATACGCTTTAAAAAGGTTTCTTGTTCTATATATTCCTTTTATAGTCTTTCTCTTTTGATGTCGCAAAGTTGAAACCAAGAAATATCTGTTACGTTCCTGATGTTTCGAACACTTTCAATAAAAACCCTCTCGTAGAAGTATTTTAACAATGTTTTCGGTAATATTTGTAGATACTACTCGAACTGTTCCTTTTTTATTCATGTCCGCATTTCTTATAGAGGTTAGTAAATCAGCAATAGTGTCCTTGCCCATAAGACTCTAATTCTAGGTTCCTCTAATTTTTCTATAATCAACATGTTTTCTTTTTTTTTTTTTCATTTTGGATTTTAAAACATATACGTAAAACACAATCTACTAAATTAATTCTGTGGTCTCAATTTCGCCTACTAGTATTTATAATACTTCAGGAGCTAATGAAACTATTTTGGTAAAATTCAATTCTCTCAATTCCTCGGCAATCGCGCCAAAAACTCGAGTTCCTTTGGATTGCCTTTTTGATCAATTATAACCGCAGCATTGTCATCATAGCGGATTAGTATACCGTCTTCGCATTTGAAACGCTTTTACATGTACGTACAATTACAGCTCGAATTACTTCGGATCTTTCTAGAGGGCATTTGGGGCAATGCGTCTTTGATTACAGCAACAATAACATCACCAATACGAGCATATCGCTGATTACCAGCAGCTCCTATGACTCGAATACACATCAATTTTCGAGCTCCACTAGTATCTGCTACATTTAAAAGGGTCTGAGGTTGAATCATATTATTTTGATTTCAATTTGTTATTTCAATGCAAAAGGATGAATAGAAATATTGTCTTTCCAGAAAGAAAAACCGAGCATTTTTTTTTATCTTCCATACCCCTTTTAGGGGTTCTATATCTCTAATCGAATAAATTGACTTCGTATGGGCATTTTACTGGCAGCTATGGATGTCGCTGCTCTAGCTACTAGTTTCAGATACTCCCCCCCATTTCATAAAGTATACGACCAGGTTTAACAACGGATACCCAATATTCGGGGGACCCCTTTCCGAGCCCATACGTGTTTCCGTGGGTCTTAGTGTGAACCGGTTTGTCGGGAAATATACGTACCCATATTTTTCCACCACGACGTGCATATCGTGTTATTGCTCTTCGTCCTGCTTCTATCTGTCTCGCCGTGATCCAAGCGGTTCAAGTGCTTGAAGAGCATATCTACCAAAACAAATACGATTGCCCTCGGCAGGATTTTCCTTTCATTCTTCCTCTATGTTGTTTGCGAATCTGGTTCTTTTGGGGTTATAGTCGATGGTTCTCTTTCTTAGTTTCCATCTCTACTGCCAAAACTGGACATGAGAGTTTCTTCTCATCCAGCTCCTCGCGAATGGAATCAGAAGCATGAAATTTCTCTAATTCATAATATTCCAAAATATACGGTACGGATAGATACACCTTAATAGATAATAGAAAAAGTTCGGGTTTTTTTTATATGACTTTGTTAAAACAGAAAATATAATATATAGTCAAAAAAGAAGATCTAGAATATATCCAGATGTGTGTGTATATTTATCTAAATTCTATATTTATAGATAATGGTAATCCTCTCTTAAAAAAATCCTTATATTTACGTCTTATTGAATCGCGGTAAAGTATTCTAATTCAATAAGAATTTCGCGGGCGAATATTTACTCTTTCCTGTCTTATTGGTTCTAATATAACTTACCAAATAAGACATTTTATTGGGTTTGGTTCCGCCATCCCACCCAATGAAGTGTTAGGTAAAATCCTATGGAATCATAGGTTCTGTCGTTCCCACTGCTTCTCCTTGAATGGTTAGGTCTGAATCCCGCAACGGAGCTTCCAAAAAATTTCTTTCCGAGTTAATTTTCTCAGTTTTATTAACCCGGGCGGCTCTTTATTATTGCTTTAAATTTGTAGTTCTTGTTTCAAGTTACAATTTTTAATTCTCTATTATTTTTATTATATTGATGCTTTATCACATTGCCTTTTATGATGTAATTCATAGACCATACATAGTGGAATCCTATATCTTATTTATTTCCTCTTCCTTCTTTCTATCATCCCTCCCTTTATCCACATCCCTTTAGTTTTGCTTCACAACCTAGAATCCCTTTTCTTTTTTAGAGAAAAAATTGCAGTTGCTACAACTATATGACACATCTACTCATTTATGTTATGATAGAGGTATTTATTCATATAGTGACTGTTTCTTAGTTAGGATCTCGACAATACGAAGCAATAGGTTGGTTATTAGTTAATTTTCTATAATTACTAAGTTTTTTTCTTAAAAAAAAGAAAAAAATAACGAGTCACACACTAAGCATAGCAATTATATTAAATGATTTATCAATTTTCATTAAATCTTATAGAAAGAGGTATAATTTCTTCTTTTGCAGGGATTTCAGGAAAAAAGTCTCTTGTCATTTTTTATTCTATCAATGGACAGAATCCGAAGACAAGATTACTTATTCTTCGTCTACGAATATCCAAATTTTTACACCTAATACTCCATAGATAGTCCGAATTGGATAGCAGCAATAATCAATTTTAGCGCGAATTGTTTGGAGGGGAAGTCTACCCTTTTTAATAGATTCGG
Organism: Triticum urartu; assembly: GCF_056163025.1. Taxonomy (NCBI): domain Eukaryota; kingdom Viridiplantae; phylum Streptophyta; class Magnoliopsida; order Poales; family Poaceae; genus Triticum; species Triticum urartu. The sequence continues at coordinate 3,841,047 of NW_028259461.1, read as the reverse complement.
CGCGTGCAATTTCTTTTCCTCCGAGACGACCCGCAATTTTTACTTTTACTCCCCTTATATCTGCTTTTTTAGTTAATTCAATGGCTTTTTTCATTGCCTTTCGGAATGAAACTCTATTTTTTAATTGGAAAGCTATATATTCTGCAAGAATGTTAGGCTGTCTATAAGGTTCTTTAACTTTTTCGATAGAAATATTAAATCTCTGGTTTACAGAGTTAATTTCCTTTTGTAGATCTTTCTCTAATTCTTCGATTGCTCCTTTTTTCTTTAATAAATTTGGGAATCCAATATGGATTATGACGTGGATCGTATCGATTTCTTTTTGGATTTCTATATGTGTAATTACTTCGGAACTTGAACCTGAGTCCATTTTTCTATTATGTGTAATTACTTCGGAACTTGAGTCTGATTCTATTTTTCTATTCGAGCCCTTTTTCCTATTCTTTTGTATATAGTTCTTGATACAATCCCTTATTTTTTTATCTTCCTGTAGACCTTCAGAATAATTTTTTGGTTGTGCGAACCAAAAGGAATGGTGTTTTTGGGTTGTACCAAGTCTGAAACCGAGTGGATTTATTTTTTGTCCCATATTTTTCTATTCTATATTTTTTTTACTGGGAATCGAAATCTTAGATGGATCTAAAGGTTATTTAGATTTCTTTACTATATTTAGTACAATTGTTATATGACACATGCTTTTTTTTATGGGGAAACTACGTCCTCGAGCTCGAGGTCTGAATTTCTTCATAATAGTACTCCTACTGACTTCGGCTTTAGTAATAAATAAATTCGCTTTGTCGAAATCCCTATAATGAGTAGCATTTGCGGCTGCCGAATAAACCAACTTTAAGATGGGATAAGATGCTCGATAGGGCATGAGGTTCAGTATCATAACAGTTTCCTCGTAGTAACGCCAGCGAATCTCGTCAAGAACTCTTTGTGCTTTGAAAACAGACATAGGGATACGTTTTTGTGCTTTGAAAACTCTCTCGAACTTAAGTAGACGATCGGTTGGAACTTTCCTTGCGAGTTTCCTTAGCCCACTTTTCTTCTTCTTTATCCTAGGGATATACTTTACTAGTTTGAAACTTGTCATAAATAAGGTTATTCCCCGCCTACCTTTACTTTATTTTGAATCTTTTTTTCTTCTTAATCTTTCTATTCAGAATTCAGTTAACGACGAGATTTAGTATCCTTTCTTGCATTTTCATAACTCGTGAAATGCCGAGTAGGCACGAATTCCCCCAATTTGCGACCTACCATAGGATTTGTTATGTAAATAGGTATATGTTCCTTTCCATTATGAATCGCGATTGTATGGCCAACCATTGTGGGTAGAATGCTAGATGCCCGGGACCACGTTACTATTGTTTCTTTCTCCTCCTTCATATTGACCTTTTCTATCTTTGCCAATAAATGATGAGCTACAAAAGGATTCGTTTTTTTTCGTGTCACAGCTGATTACTCCTTTTTTCCTTTTTAAAGAGTGGCATTCTATGTCCAATATCTCGATCGAAGTACGGAGGTCAGAATAAATAGAATAATGATCAATGGAAAAAAGAAAAAAATCCTTTAGCTGGATAAGGGGCGGATGTAGCCAAGTGGATCAAGGCAGTGGATTGTGAATCCACCATGCGCGGGTTCAATTCCCGTCGTTCGCCCATCGCATTATTGCAAATTCCAAAAATGCAATTTTCCATATTCCTAGTTACGTATTTACTTACGGCGACGAAGAATAAAACTATCGCTATATTTTTTCCTTTTCCTAGTTCTTCTTCCAAGCGCAGGATAACCCCAAGGGGTTGTGGGTTTTTTTCTACCAATGGGAGCTTTCCCTTCACCGCCCCCATGGGGGTGGTCCACAGGGTTCATAACTACCCCTCTTACTACGGGGCGTTTACCTAGCCAACACTTAGATCCGGCTCTACCCAAACTTTTTTGGTTCACCCCAACATTACCCACTTGTCCGACTGTTGCTAAGCAGTTTTGGGATACTAAACGGACCTCCCCAGATGGTAATCTTAAAGTGGCCGATTTACCCTCTTTTGCAATGAGTTTCGCTACAGCACCTGCTGCTCTAGCTAATTGCCCACCCCTTCCACGTGTGATTTCTATGTTATGCATGGCCGTGCCTAAGGGCATATCGGTTGAAGTAGATTCTTCTTTTCTCTCAAAAAACCCCTTCCCAAACTGTACAAGCTTCTTCCAAAGCATACGGCTTTCTAGATGTATATGACGATCTCTAGACAGATGGATCTTATATGAATCATATGATGAAGTACCACATGAGTGGATATATAGGAAAGGAATCCAAATCTGCCGAATCGCTCATGTTATGATCTTCTACATCCTAGGTCTCTGCGTTCCGTCATCTGGCTTATGTTCTTCATGTAGCATTCAGATCGAATGACTCTATGAAATTACGTCGATACTTCCACATATTATGGGTAACGTAGGAGACATCCCTATTTTCCCCCGGGGGTCTTAATTACCACTGCTTAGCTTTCAATTTGCCTCTGACCATCAAATTAAATGTGAATAACCCGTCCTCCTCTCTTTGAAACAAGGGGCGCTTCCGGTTCTGTGCGTGCTTCAAACAATTTTGTCTTCTCCATATTACCATATCTCTAGAGCCAATAATTTTCTATGAGGAACTACTGAACTCAATCACTTGCTGCCGTTACTCAACAGTTTTCTGTTGAGGTCTATCCCGTAGAGGTAGTCAAATTGGATCAGTGATCGATTTCTAGGTTTCGTCGTAAACCTAATTGGTTACTTCCAATTACGTAAATCAATAGTTCAAACCGCACTCAAAGGTAGGGCATTTCCCATTGATATAGGAACTTTTGTACCAGAAACAATAGTATCTCCAATTATAGCCCCTCTGGGATGTAAAATATATCTCTTCTCACCATCCCCATAGTGTATGAGACAAATGTATGCATTTCGATTAGGGTCGTATTCTATGGTTACGATTCTACCAGATATGTCTTTTTGATTCCGTCGAAAATCTATTTTACGGTATAGGCGCTTATGACCTCCCCCTCTATGCCTTGCGGTAATGATTCCTCTGGAATTACGACCTTTACCACAACGGTGCCGTCCATGGATCAAATTATTTCGTGGATTGGATTTCACTTGCCTGTCTACGGTTCCCTTGCGTGTGCTCGGGATAGGTGTTTTGTATAAATGTTTCGCCGTATTATTAAGTATTCTCCTTTAGTTTTTTTCTCTATCTAGAAGTGGAATAGAATAACCCGGTTGAAGGGTAATGATCATACGTCTGTAATGCATTGTATGGCCCAGAATAGGTCCTATTCTTCTACCTTTTCCAGGTAGTCGATGGCTATTCACAGCTACCACCTTAACACCAAAGAAGAGTTCGACCCAATGCTTTATTTCTGTCTTAGTGAATCCCGATTCGACATTAAAAGTATATTGATTCTTTCCCAATAAACGAAGACTTTTTTCTGTAAATACTGCGTATTTGATTCCATCCATAAATCGACTTTCCCTCCTATGCTCTGAGTTCCAGTATCGATAAGAATTCGAGTTCTTATTGTTCTTATGTTATGGTATGAATATACCATACCAATTCGTTATGTATGGATGATGGATGAGATTCCATGGATAGAGAGCCAGTTCCAATAGACTTATGGAATGTTCCCGTTCGTGTGCATCCAGCAGGAATTGAACCCGCAAATTTACCAATTATGAGTTGGGCGCTTTAACCATTCAGCCATGGATGCTTAACAGGGATCATCGTACATCGTAAATAACCAATTTTCATATAGAAAGACATATCATAGAAAAATGAAATCGAAAATATTCCGAGATGGCAAATATTCGGAGATGACTATGAAAACACCTCTCTGGATCCTCGAATTGAAAGAGAGATTGAGAGGGATCAAGAATCCTAATTCTCGCTATTTGGAATGGATCCAATTCTATTGAGTCTGACTCATAGTGATCATTTCTCTTTAGCAAAGAATGACCTTGGTTATCAAAGGATTGAACAACCGGGATCCATTTACTTATGATACCTAGTTGGCATTGATAACAAGGATCTAATGAATTATGAGTTTAATAGATCCTCTTTAGCAGAAAGACGTATATTCCTTGCTCATTATCAGACAATCACTTATTCCCAAACCTCGTGTGGGACTAATCGTTTTCATTTACCATCTCATGGAAAACCCTTTTCGTTCCGCTTAGCCCTATCGGGTATTTTAGTGATAGGTTCTGTAGGAACTGGACGATCCTATTTGGTCAAATACCTAACGAAAAATTACGATTTTCCTTTCATTAAGGTACGAGGGCTTCTTATTCCACAAGAACGAAAGCACCTTTTCATTCTTTCATATACTAGGGGTTTTTACTTGGAAAAGACAATGTTCCATACTAAAGGATTCGGGTCCATAACCACGAGTTCCAGTGCACTAGATCTTGTAGCACTTAGCAACGAAGCCCTATCCATTAGTATTCCACATAAGAAATCCATTCTAGAAAAAAATACAATTAGATTAGCTCTTCATAGACAAACTTGGGGTTTGCGAGCCAAGGTAAGATCGGCTCGGGATCATGGGACCCTTTTCTATCAGATAGGAGGGGCTCTTGTACAAAATAGACTTACTAAGTAATAACCCCATAGAATCTATCTATATAAAGATAAAGAGGCAATCGTGTCAGGAAGCGGGTTTTTCTTTGGCCAAAAGGTACTTCGAACTTGGAACGAGCATGAAGAGATTAACGAGACTTCTTTCTCTTTTGAGTTTTTCTGGCGGACCTGCCGCGCAAGATCTTTGGTCTTCCCCTGGAACCGATGAAAAAAAGTGGATCGCTTCTTATGTACTCGCTCAGAATGATTCTTCTCTATCTATAGTTCATGGCCTATTAGAAGTAGAAGGTGCTCTGG